>NC_052473.1:17953036-17957041 GCF_009730915.1 Dioscorea cayenensis subsp. rotundata | reverse complement strand
CTTGTTTGTTTGTTTGTTTGTTTCTTCTGTTGATTCTTGATTTGAATTAAAAGCAACCCGTATTTTCATGGTGTTCTATAAAGTTGTCAAGTTGATTTGATCTTCATTAGAAAAAGAAGTACATCTCTTGCAATTGTGGTCATGGGAATGAAAATCAAAATTTATATATATTTTTTATTGCTGGTGGCAAGGAAAAGCGAACGATCCAGATCTTGGTATATATACCCAATTCCAGGGGAAAGGCAAACGCTCAATTCTTCGTTCATAACTTGCTTAGTTGTAGCAGGAAAAGTTTATTTTTTTTTAATATACCCAAATGGAAGGAAAAATCTATAGACCTAAGAATTAAAAGATAAAAAATTTGTCTTAAGAACTGTCTGGTAATTTTTCTTTTATCTGGTTGTATTAACATATTTTGTTAGCAGCAGTTCATTAGATGACCTGCATACTTGTTACTTCTTATTATAGATTCACATGCTTTTTGTAGTTTGATTATGTGATTTGCACCTGATTTGACATTTTACTTCTCTAAAAGTTCAAGTTTTAACCTGTCCAATTTGATTGTTTGAAAGTGCCTGTTTTGGATGCTGTTTTCATTTTTGTTGATTTTTGTATTGGATGCTCAAAAGTTCTGAAAATTCAAATCTATTGAGTGATGTTTCTTTAACATTACTGTGGTTTTTATGCTTTTATATTTTTTTTATACGGGTGTATATATCATCTAATTCATGTTGTAATTGTACAACACAGGTTCTAGCAATCAGGGACATCTTACCTCCTCCGCAATGGGAACTATTTAATGATGTCTACATTGCCTATGAACTTATGGAGACTAATCTGGATCAAATAATCCACTCAAACCAACCTTTATCCGAGGAACAAATTCAGGTCGGTTTCATTTTGTGAGTGTTACATATGTTTGGGTTTTTCATTATTTTTTTATATTTTGATTTTGGACCTCCCATTATGTGTTGTGTTTTTTCGTCATTTTCTTTATATTGTGGTTTTGGACCTCTTGATGTGTGTTATATGTCTTTGTTTGAAACACACTCCCCATTATCAATTTTCGTTGTATATGTCCATCTCAGCTTGCATTGATGTTCAAAATTACTACAATAATTACATGCTTATGTTAGAACTGTCTTTAACTAAATCCTTATTTCTTCGTATCTCTTTTTTTCTCACTGCATTGACTTATTTTTTCAACTTTGATATTATAAACATTTTGGGATCAATTCTCAATTGTCAAATCTTATATATTGTTAGGTTATAGACCATTAAATGTATAGGATTTGAAGACTCATGTAGTTTTGAGCTGTTTTTATTATTGTAAAAGAAGGTATTGGGTCATTTTAAAATAGCAATCAATGTTATTTAATAAAAATAATTTTAATGTTTTGTGTACATTGACTTGCTAGTTGCTAGTGAGTGGGGCTACATGGAAAAAAAATCAAGGTATATAATCAAATAACCCTTCATATAAAACCAATATATATAGTATTGTCTAGGGCTAAGTTTTTCTTATGAATAATTTTTCCAATCTTGGTATCATGATAATAACTCATACCTTATGCATCATCTTGTCATGGGCAAAGACACACCAAAAAGTTCTGTGATATTTCCTGATGGTGATGTCATGTGACTTAGGCAATCACACCTAGGGCTTCTAGATAATTATGCCTAAATGATCTAAGTCTAAATGATCTAATTAGCGCTGTCACAAATGGCATAAAGCTACACAATTCTCATTCATTCATTCCCCTTTCTTTGAAAAGATCCATCATTCTTTTACAAATATTAGAGTATTTATCCAAGTTTGAATGCAAATGGAATTCATGATCATGCAAACAGAATAGGACTTACCTAAATTTCTATGCTCTATTAATCAACTCAAGCTTAAAATAAAATCATCCACTTGATTTGGCACATTCTGCAGGCCAAACATGAAACTGTACCCCTAACACTGGCAGACAAAAGATTAGCTCTTACACAACTTCTAACCCTAAACCATGCCAAATGGTTTTGTTTGATGCTGATCTTTGTACACTATATTATACTGTAATATTTTCCAAATCTTCTTAGCTTATAGTTTGCATCAAATAGAATCTTGGCATCTTGCTGTAATATTTTCTAGGTCTTCTTGGTGTATAGTCTGCATCAAATGGAATCAACATGCATTTTGGCTTATAGTCAAGCATGAGATGTTGGCATTAGAGTTGTATATCTAACTGGCAAAACAATGTTCTTTTTTCAACAGATGACTATAAAAAATTTGCCACACAATTCCCTAGAAAATATCCTATATTGAACGGTGCACCCTTTTTTTTCTGTGTTTTACTGAATTTATTCTTTTTATCAAGTACTACATATGGTTTTGCTGATCCCATTTAGTATTATCACTTCATCTTTTTGTTTATGGAGATTTGGTATGGCGACATTCCTAATATTATTGTGATGCTTCCTTTAAGAATGGATGCCAAATTAGAAGCCTCCATTGTGTAGAAGTTAATTTCAACATGAGTATCTCAGAGAGATTATTCACAATACAGAAGTATTCTATTTTTAAAATTTCAAAGAATATTATCTCATTCTTTCTCCATGTTTTTTTCTTCGTTCAATTTGTTTGTAGTTTGCTACTTGCATTAAAATAAACCTCCATTAGTTTCTTTCAGAACACTAAGCCATCAGGAATACATGGCGAGTTTGATTAACATAGAAGAAAAGCAATTTTTCTTCCCATTTTTTGGTGATCCATTTCTGGTGGTTCACTGCTGTGAGTAGTCAACAAATCATTACTGTTGAAGATTTCGTTCTTAGCAAAAAGATACCCTACAATGAAGGGCAAAATTTTTTATTAAAGAAAATAAATCAAATAATAAAGATATTAAAGTTGTAAAATAAGCTGTGATGGGGATTTGGTTTTAAATTCTCTCACCAACTTGCCATACAAAAAAAGATAAGGTGATCAAGACATATATGTGATTATTTTATAGAACATTGCTACCTATATCATGTTTGAGCTGGTCTCATGTTATATATTCAGTAATAAAATTATCTTTTCTGAATTATATAGGATTAACCTTAAATATTACTACTATTCTTTCTTATTTTGGGGTTAGATTTATTGTCATGAAAACCTTATTCAACTCTGTCCTGTCTTTTACATTTGGAATAATTTGGGTTTTCAAATGAAGATTTCATGAGTCTTTTGTTTTATTATTGGAGATTATTCACCATTGAGAGAAAGGATTTGTAAACATTTAATGTTTCCATAAGTCTGTAGGGGATGAGTTGTAACACTTACTACCAAATTTCATCCGTTGACTTGTAAATTTCTTCCAATTGTCTGATATAAACTCATAAAACAATTTTTTTTTCTCTCTATTGTTATTTGTTAATACTAAAAAATAATTTAGTACTACACTTGAGCGTGCTTTAAGGAAATGCTGACGTGTTTCCTCTATTGCTTGAAAATCCTGCAAGGCAAAACTTCCTTTTCCAAGCAACAGATTTATGATGGACTGAGCATCCTCTGAGCCTTTTAATGTAACCAGATGTTTAGTATGCTGATATATTTCGATCTTGAGTGCATAAAGAGATAGGGGGATGTAATGCATGTGATGATCAATTCGTACCTTAGATTTCTTCGCTGTAAGAATGTTATTGTAAATTATGTGTATGTGCTTAGGATGTGACTAATTTGAGAATTTCAAATGTGCTTGTGTTCATCTTGCTCTCTGTGAATCCAACATTTAGGGCTCTCTAGGTTTTGGAGTTTTTCCTAAGCTCACCTTGTAAAAGTTGCTTCCGTTGTCTGGGAGAGCGTTGGTATTTTTTATAATGAAGAAAACTCCTTTACATCTAGATCCATAGTGTGTTTTGTAACATTTCCCTAGCGTTTGGAATGCTTAAGATGGACTCTAAAATCCCAAAATTTTCATTTTGTAAGTTATATGATAATATTGTAGATAATCCCAATGTTTGATCAGTTTTCTTTTCTAGTTA
>NC_052473.1:17941946-17952036 GCF_009730915.1 Dioscorea cayenensis subsp. rotundata | reverse complement strand
CTTGGCGCAGACAAACGGCCGCAGACTCCACAAGGTGTGAGCCCCATAGGCCCGCGCAAGGCCCTCAATCTAATACGAGATGATAAAATTATAATAACCCAATCGAAAGTTATAGGATTACAACTCTACAAAATACACAATACCAGGGATACAGAAGTCCAAAAATACAAAGTACAGGAATACAGGGATAGACAATAACAAGAACTCAAAATTTACAACTGGACAAGACAACATCTACAAGCGGTCTTACAAGATCCACACCGGTCTACCACTCTTGATCCGAAAAGGATTTAAAAACAAATCCATGAGCTAAACTAGCCCGATGAGTAATCCGAAAAGTGATTTAAAACAACGAGATTCATAAATCTTGATTCAAATATTAAGAATAACTCAAAGTTTAAACATAGTTTAAAGCGATACAAAAATAAATAATTCAACAGAGGTATAGTTCTCAAGTAATACCACTATTTAAGGATACCAGTAACCAAAAATAATACTAGATTCCCGGTTGTAAATCGGAAATAAAGAAAATTTTTCTAAATATCATGAGCATAAGTCTCCAAACCATAGTTAGACTAAATTAGAAATTACAAAAAGCGACTTTTTCAAGTATACTGGGATTTTCGAATAACACAAGTCTCCAAAATCACAATTTAACAAAAATACGTAGTATAATATTCTAATAAAAGAATATTTCCAAGTAAGTCGTTCACCAAAATTTTGAAAACCAGGAATGCGAATCTGAAATTTGTACAAAAATCAATAGCACCAAATAGCATTATCAAAACCGAGAGGATAAAGCATAGATAACAAAAATCCGAGTATGTCTCCAAATTCACTGTAAGTTCCAAAGGTCATTTGTTTATCCTCGGTGACAGACCCGAGCCCAAAATAACAGAAATTATTTATTTACCCTCGGTGTCCCGAGATCGAATACCGGTGGCCGTTGATTATTTCACCGAGCGGACACGGTCGCGAACTCGATCTCACTTTCCCAAAATTACTTGTCGACAAGGTCAGGGTTTAACCCCCCAGCGAGGGGTTGCATATCGCTCATTTGGAGACCAAAAACATCGACATGATTTCAAAGCCAAAATACAGAATATTCACAAGTTTATCCCAAATACTCACATGAGCTAAATCTGAATTTCAAAAATCCCATTAGAGAAAAAAATAAGCTGAATAAAGCAGAATTTATTTACAACATTTAAAAAAATTGAATAAATCATCAAATAAAAACCAATCACATCTGAAAAATTTACACTCTCAAGGTCTCGATATAATATCACTTCTAAGATGTCTCATTTCCAAAATGCATAACTCCAAGAATATACTATCAAAAAGCCAAAAATATTTTTGCGATGAAGAAACTTAGGACAATCGTGAACACTTTCCTTGTCTAATACTTCACCAAATTTAGTCTCCAAGAGTAAAAAAATAACATGTTAATCCTGAAGATTCCTCATATAGACATCAACATGCACAAGTCTTTTTAACATATTATAACTCCTAATTTACAAAACCCAATAAACTTGAAATTTTTGCAGGTTGAAATTCAAGGTGATAAGGAATATTTTTCTTTCTTGAGCACATTGCTTTAATTGTACACTGCTAAGTCCGGAATTTGTCTATAATTCTGCTAGTCTATTCAATATTGTTTTTTTACGACACGTCAAATAGAATGGATCATATCTCATAGACTGTACACCCAATAAATATGAAATTTGGCGAGATAGATAGTTTAAATAAATCATTACAACTTTTTTTAATTGTAATCTTCCACAAATTCCATCTCTATGACCTCCCAATACATGTCACAATTTCCACCCAACTTAATATCATAACTTGTAAATCAACTCTAGTAAATTCCAAGCATGAAGCATACAATGTAAAGGTCTCAAATATGTAGGAATACATCCCAATAACCCTTGAAATATTGACTCGAAAACTCTATCCACCAAAATGACCTAATTTGCTTCCAAAAATGCATGCTTATAATTTTAGTAACAATATCATCAAGGAGAGGCTATCCCCATCCTAGACAATAATTCAAAACATGAATTTCAAGACTCAATCTTGCCTCGTGGTTTGGAGTACAATCTTTCTCTTGACTTATTCACTTCTGACATTCCCTATACTAACATTTCTTCCAAGCACCTATATGTCACTTTGGACATCAATTCAACATTACCTATAATCAACATGCATCCTTCAAAACATATATACATTAACTTCATGAACTTTGATCTTATCATTATACCAAAACATGATCACAATCTTATCACATAAGAATACATAGATCTTATAAACAAATGGATGGTCGACAAATATTTAATGAGATGATTGGATGCTAAACACAACCATAATTTCAGAGAATCCCAAAAAAATAAGGACAAAAATAAAAAAATTGAAATGATATACAAAAAGATATCGAGTAGATCACTTACAATGTTCATAACAAAATATCTTTGAAATCTAAGTTCGAAATTCTCTACATATTCAAGATACATATGCAAAAAGTCAATAAAAAGAATAATGTAAAGTTACATAACAAAAATTTAAAATCCAAAAAAATGATCAAATAATCCTTTAAAACAAAAATAGTTGCGGGCTCCCACTCTTGGGATATTTTTAAATGTATAATCAAATAATATTAGAAATTTTGCAATTAAAACTTGTCAAAATAATATGTGTGGATTACTTACTTGGATATCTCCCCAACAACCACTTCACATCGATTTCAAACACTAGAATCAACATTTTGAAGAGATCCTATAAACAAGCAATAATAAAATCAACAACCTCCCAAATCCTTGATCTAAAGATACTAATGGATACAAGGTCCCAAGTGGGTGGGTCATACTACAAGATAGCTACTATGGATGCCAACTATGGCAAGGGACGAACATGCAACTAACCCCAAGCTTAAAATTGAGGCTAACTCACTCTTGGGGGGGAGTGCTAACCCAAGGCTCAACCAACATTCTAGATGCAAGCCCAACATTTAACATAAGAGAGAAAATCAGGGTTTTAGGTATTAACATCAACAAGTAACAATGGTGAGTAAAGTACATGAAGCAAGACTTCAATGGCCTATTTCCAAAGTATAACACTAGCAAGGAGAGCGTATAATTCAACAACAATATACCGTAATCTCTCATCAATTTGGCTACAGGCCAATGCATGAATATATACATATGTATACATATATATATATATATATATAATGATGCACCTATATACAAAAGGTTGTAGCTTGACACATGGTTATAATCATCAAGGCAGTAGCATAAAAAGAAAACATGCTTATGATCTAAACTAAACGTACATCAAACCAAAGAAGGAAGAGAAGGCAAGATTAAGGGAAGAGACAACCATCTTCAAAGCATTAGCCGGCGATCAAGAATAGCAAGGATGGGAAAGCCGAACTACTCACAAATGGGCATTTACTTGGTGAAGTTGGCCAATCTTGAAGCTCCTTCAATTTCTCTTTTGTTCCCAACCTTGCTAACATCACAACAAGAAGTATGATTAAGAGGAGAAAGAAGGTTGTTCATTACTTTTTGAAGGAAAAAGGAACCGGTGGTAATGGGGAACAAGGCATCATGGAAAGTTAGAAGTGGGGAAGAGTTTTTTTTTTTAGAGAAGAGCTCTGAGAGCTTATTTTATTAATAGGGGGGAAAAATTACAAAGAGTTCAAAAGTACAACCAAAGCAAAGAAACAAAACTTCAAAAGAAATACAAGGACTCAACCAAAACAACAAAAACTTAAAAAATAAAACCTTCACTGCAAAAAGCTTTCATAACCCAACGCGGCAACTCACGACCCTGGAAAAATAACGTGAGCAAATGCAAATTGGAGGCCAAGGATGCGAGCTTGTGGTCGGGTGAAGCCCAAGACTTGGGAATGAGATGTATGGAAGGACGACTAGCCCCTTGAAGTATGGAGTTGATGCGATTAATCCAAGTCCAAGCTCGTATTCGGTGTAGATCGTGCGAAAATAATCTGCTTTGGAACCCGGGGCTCGTGATGAAGCAGTGCGTGAGAGATAATCCAGCATCCACAGAAACCTGAAGAGCAGTGATGATCGCCTGTAGATCAGCATCCTCAGCATTCCTTGCCTGCACTGGACCAGCACCTGCCAACACCACAGAGAGATTAGAAGAGACACAAAAGAAACCCACATTCCCTACCTCAGATGCCTCAATCCATTGGCTGACCACGAAAAGGAAAAGGCCATCCCTGAAAGAAAAATTGTTAAGAATCAACCGGGTTCCAAATTTATCAGCATGGGCAAAGGAGAAGTCCCTTGCATGGGAGAAAGCCCGGGAGACAATGACCAGGAGCTAGAGGCAGGCAGACTCACGAAAATTTTTATCACATCTATTCTTCCACAAAAAAACCAAGTCAGGAAGCAATGGCGCCTTAGCAAATGGAGTCATTAAATCACAGATGAGCCATTCGCCAGAACAAAAACCCCCAGAAAAGGGATTTGAAATATTAAGCTTAGTGCAAACATGATCCCCAAACGACTTGAGCCAAATTGCCGAGTATAAGAGATGCTCAATTGATTCATGCATTAAATTACACATGGCACAAAAATTCCTGGGACTCAAATTAATGGAATAAAGATAATCATAAGTACTAACCCTTCCCTTAAAAGCTAGCCACAAGAAATGTTGGACCCGAGGAGCCACATTTAAATCCCAGATCCTCTTCCAACCCGGCCAACCATCAGACCAACAAGAAGAGCTATTAAGATACTGATAAACAATAGCTGAAGTGCTTTGATTCACTGGTTTAGAGGACCAAACCCAATGATTATTGCCATTAGAATCAATGACACCCAGCTTAGAAGTAAAGCAGTCCAACCAATCACCAAATAACAGCTCAAGCTTGTCTAAATCCCAGGACCCATAACTACAAAAGTCAGAGACTCCAAGAGAGTCCAAATTTAAATTAACATTGAAATAGGTAGGGACACGATGAGAGAGGAACCTCGAGCACCATGGATGATTGTAAAGAGATGTCGGATCAGGGATTACTGAGAGTTAATTCTTAAGCTAGGATTAATTTTTGATAGTAGATATACTTGAGACCCCTAAAGAACTGTGAGCAACCGAGAGGGATGGAGTCCCTCCATAGGGTTAAGCATGCCATACTTAAGGAGCGGGAATATCAACCCCAAAGACAATTGTCACAATTAAGATATTTAAAAACATTTTTGGCCATCAAGGAATGCTTTGCAAGAGTAAGATTTCTGATTGCAAGACCCCCTCGGGTCTTAGAAATAGTAAGATCATTCCAAACAACGGCATGGATGCCCTTTCCATTGCTACTCTTACTCCAAAAGAACCTCCTAACAATCCCTATGGATCTCTAAAAGGATAGAGTCATATCTCGGATAGGCGGACATATAGTAGAGAGGAAGGGACGAGTGAGGTATTGATGAGCACTCTTGTCTTGGTGCGGTGACAATTTAGAGTGAACCCACACGGGAGCATCGATTTTTAATGCTATCAATAAGAGCGACCAAAAAGTGGATTTAGCCAAGCGCTTGGGAGAGATAAGAATCCCTAGATATCCGAGTGAAATGTAGCAGTGAGAAGTTAAGGATAGAACAAATACGACTAGCCACCCTCTTATTAGCCCAGGATGGAAAATAGATAGCAGATTTAGAAACATTAGGGACCTGTCCAGAAATTTTGCCATAGAAGTCTAGACAAATCTTGATAGATCTAGTCGCCTTTACTGAGACATTTGAGTAATAATGACTAAATCGTCGACGAAACATAAGATGATTAAAAGTTACTTTGCTGAAGCCCTCATATCAAAAACACGGGACAAAGTCATTGACCGGACCAAAATTCGAGGATAGTGGTGAGATTTTTGAGAAACAAGAATGAAGAGATAAGAAGAGATAGGATCACCCACCGTCGATACCCTCGGAAGATCTAATCCAAGGGTAGGTGCCCATGATAAGAAAGGAAAAAGAGGTGGACGAAATACAAGCTTCTATCCAAGAGATCCAAATAGGAGGGAAATTCATTTTGGAAAGAGTAGCAAGAATTGCACTCCAATGGATTGTATCATAAGCCTTCTCGATATCTATTTTGATTAACATCCTAGGGGGGTTTCTACAGTCAGTTTCAATCGTATGGGCCACTTCTTGCAAAGCAATAATATTATCGAAGGGACAACGACCCGAAACAAAACCCGCTTGTTCTCTACCAATAAGATTAGGGAGAACAAGCTTCAACCGATTGGCCAAGATTTTAGAAATAATCTTAAAACACACATTGCAGGGAAATTAGTGCATGATCGATGTAGAAATAGGATTTCGTCTTTCTTAGGAATCGAGGGCTATATAAGTTTCCCCAGAATTAGGCATAATAGAGTTGGTGAAGAAAAAAACTAACGACCTCAAAACAAACTATCTTCAATATCGACCCGAGAAAAAGCGATAAAACTTCGGCATTAAAGCCATCCAGGACCGGGACATTTTACCCAAAGGAAGCTCAAAAAGCAGACAATCTAACTTCCTCACGGGTAACCTCACGTGAGGAAATCACAATCCATGTTCGAGAGCGAGGAGATCATTAGGGATAGCACTCATAATATCGACAAGGGAATCGGTAGTAGAACCGGGTCCACAATCGAGAATAAAAATTCAAAAAAGCATTCTCAATACCCGACCTCTCTGTAAATAAATTACCGCTAACATCCTTTTACGAGGTGATCCGGTTGATGTGCTGCGAATCTGAGTAGCATTATGGAAAAAAATTTAGAATTGGTGTCCCCATCACAAAACCCGAGGCCGGGTGAGCAGCTGGGCCCATTCTTCAGTGTTTTGCTTTTTCCAGGCGTGCATATTTGGCATACATCTCCTCTAGAAGACCCTGCGTACCATCATCAAAAGCAACAGACATTTCTAGAGAAGAAATAATGGACTCAGTATTCTTAATATCCATATCAAGATTAGTCAAGCCCTCTTTACACCAATTAAGAATATTAGCACGCGATCTAAAAAGCAAGTGAGTAAAAGCATGCATAGGAGTACCATTAGGGGAGAAAGCCCAAGCCCTGCGAACAGCACTATGACAACCAACATAATCCAACCAAAAATTATTAAAGCGAAAGGGACTACGAATATGACTATTGGAAAGATTAACTGATCACCAAAGGGAGCATGATCGGAGAAAACCTTGGGAGGTCTTGAGAGGGTGGTTGAGCGACAACGAGAAGACCAATCAAATTGATCAACCCTCTATCCAGCAGAGCCCGGTAGCCGAAGCGGTACCCAGACTTTGCTTATTACACCATGTGAATCTAGGACCAATAAACTGTAAATCCAGAAGATTAGTACTCTCAATAAAGTTAACAAAATAACGAGCCTTGCGAGCATAATAATAAAAAGAACCACCCCTATGCTCATCACTAGAACAAATAGTGTTAAAATCTCCAATAACGAGCCAAGGGATTCCAATGGAAGAGAACCTAGAAAGCTCATTCCACAAAGAACATTGAGAATGAAAGTGCACTGAGTTATAAATAACCGAAATGATACAATTACCAAATTGATTCGGAGAAATGATCAGGTGAAGTGCTCTCCAGAAATAGCAATCGGAGAAACCCTACCAATAACCTTCCGCCAAGCAACAAGGATGCCCTCGAAAAACCATCGGCAAGAATAGCCGACCCAGGTCCCACAGCGAGGAAGACACTCGACAAAACCGATTAACCCGATCCTCATTGGCTCTAGTCTCCGTAAGGCAAATCATATCCAACTTAGCTTACTGAATAAACCTAAGAACTTGATTAGAGGTATCCCTCATGAAATGCCCTACAATTCCAGCAAATGATTTTTAAACAAATTCATCATAAGAAACACGATAAAGAGAACACGAAACAGTAAGTCCGATAACATCATAAGCAGATGAGAAAACCCACTGAAGAAAGGAAAAACCAAGACTATCGGTCCTTTCTTGCGAGATCCACTCTACCCTTCTTGAGAGAAGCGAAAAGAAACCTGTGACCCTTTCGGATTAAAGCATCCCTTACGGCTTCGGCTTGACAGACCGAGGCGTCGTAAGATCATCCCGGTTCCACCTCAGCTCCCATCTCATCATCATCGTTCTCCAAAGAACCCCTCCTCATCATCAATACTAGCATCAGGAGGGTCGCCCCGAAGAGCCTCCGAGACCCTATCAACCGCCATCTCATGAGAAAGATCAGATTCACTTAACCCCTGAGCAGGACCAAGTGGAAAGGAAGCACGAATAACGGGAGGCGGCGAGGTGGACCGATTTCGAATATCATTCGTGCGATGCTTCCCAAGTAAGTGATCATGTGGAGCATTGGGCAAAACAACACTCTGCCCATCAGTGATGATGCTATGGGGGTGGATCTGGGGAGGCGAGAGTGAGCAGGTGAGTTGGGCGGGGTAGCGTTACGCCCGCGTTACGCCCATCAAGTGCGTCGGGGGATGCGTCTTTCGAGTGGATGAGAGAGGTTCTCCCGAGAAGGACAACAACGGGGTCCCTAGACAAAGAAAACGTGTTAGTATCAATTGGAACGTTCTCGTGCGAGCGACACCCGAGCAAGTGGGGTCACATCTTGGTGGAAGAGCGTTGCTCGAGGGAGTCGCGAGACCACGAAACCGCCTCTTCCACGCGCTCTGAAGCCGCCACGTGTATTCCCATTGCCCGCGTCCCTGACACCCGTCCCATCGGCATGCTGCACAGCTGCCTCGTCCGTGCTCATGTGACCAGCACGAGGCCTATCACTGCGACCACGTCGCGACCTCATGGCCGGGCAACCGAGCATCGAGGGCCCAAAAGCCGGAATCCGAGAGAGAAGGAGGCTCGGCCACCACCTCGAGGCCGGAGGATCCGACCAATGTCGTCAAGTCCATTGTCCGAGCGGCGATGCAGCTGGATCCTACCTCCGACCTTCGTAGAGAACGAAGGGGTGGGTGGACCCTCGCCATTCCAGCCTACCGCTACTCGAGGGACACGAGCTGGACCCATGGCGATCATCCCATAAGAGTAGCAAAAGGTGGGAAGCCTTTCAGCTAAAAACCAACACAAAAACACGGTGAGCCTCATCCCCGACCCGAAACCCACGACACTGAGGTTTAGAAATATCAATCTCAATACAAACACGAGCAAACTTAGACCGGGACAGAGATAAGGTAAGATCATCCACTTTCAGAAGAGGACCAAGGTGAGCAGTAAGAGATTCAAGAGAATCTCCATCCCAAAAGTCGACAGGGAGATTGTGAAGCTGAACCCAAATTGCAGCCGTATTGAGCTTGGCAAAAGCTGGCTCAAAAAACGGCTTCCAGGGGGAGAGCTGAAGAATTATACCATTGATAGACCAAGGTCCATCCTGAAGAAGCCTCTGCATGACCGAGTGAGAACCACAACGGATCAATAGAAACCCATTAGGAAGATCAGAGATACAAACCTCACCGAGATCAGCCCACTTGGCCATTAGAATCAGTTTCACCTGTTCAAATGACGGTGGCTTACCGAAAAATTTACCATACAAGGAGTTTTGGAACTTCATACGAGCTCGGCCAAGCGCCTCATCGTCAACCCGAACAAACTGTGATGAAGAGGCCTTAATCTTTCCCAAAATCTCAGAGTTGTAAAGAGGGGATCCAGCAATGGTGCGAGTGTCTTGAGAGGCGATTTGAGCCCAAGACCGAGGTGGCTGCTGCGAAGGAAGACCAGCCAGCGGTACCCCACTTGCCATGGCAAGCGGGGAGAAAAGAGAGACTCTTACAGAGGAAAAGGGAGGAGACGCTCATAGATTGGCAATGGAAACCAAAAGGGAAGTTCTGGTGGGGAAGAGTTGATAGGCATCCAAAGTTCTCATGTTAGAAAGATGCTGGACAAGGAGGGTATGGACAAGAAACGGGGCCCACAAAATTTGCATGTTTATCTAAAAACTTTGAATTCCAAAAAATAACAAAAATTTCCTTTGCTTTGCCAACATATAGAAATGAGATTTTAGCCATATTGATTTGAACCTTACTCATATGCTTTGATTATTCTAATCAAGCTTTGGGTGGGGTCTACATTA
>NC_052473.1:17904426-17940946 GCF_009730915.1 Dioscorea cayenensis subsp. rotundata | reverse complement strand
TTTGAATGTTTTATAACATAAGCAGATATCGAATTATATAGCAAAGGAATTACCCCGTTCAAACCTTACTAGAAAAAAAAAAACCTAGTGGGAAAAAATCCTGATGAAAGAAAAAGAGTACACACACGATATATCTTCAACTGCTTTCTTGATTAAAGCACCAGAAAAGTAGGATAAAACCATGATGAAGAAAAAGTCACATTGGCGTGACTCCCCTTAGAGAACATTATGAAGATCACGCGTACAACAATCTTAGAACAAACTTCAAAAGTTATTCACGGGTAATGCCTTAGTGAATAAATCTCGGGATTTTCTTTGGTTGTATTTTGAATATGGATATATTGCATTTTTCAAGATCGCATGTGAAAAATAACATTGATATATGTTTTGTTACATAAACGCTGATGTATCTCTTTTCAATTGAGCTATTCAGAACTCTTACGCATAATATTGTTGGACTATCATACGGGACAACAAACCAGATTCTTGAATATGGTGTGTCGTTTGGTCTTAACCAAACACATTCATGACTCCGCTTTCTTGAATTTGCAAAGTGCTTTCGCATGATTTTGAAGCAGTAGCAGCCCATAGTTTGTCTCCCGAGCAGCCATGATATGGCCGCTCCACCACGTAGTCAAACACATAGCTTGGGTTGTGGTCGGACTTTGTGCGGTCGGATAAACACCCTTGATCCTGCGTATCTAACTAATTGTCTTTTTGATTCATGTGTGTGAGCCAATCTCACATCAATTGTCTCTCGAAGATAATGATGCATATGTTTAATACATTCCAATGTCTCCTGTTGACGCGAGCGTCATCTTGATAATAAAGTTATAGCAAAAGCTATATTTGGCAGAATCTGATTCAAGATACATCAAGGCACCAATTCTGGCCCTAAGATATGGTACTTGATGCCAAGTAATTCTTCGTTATCTTCCTGGTCGAAGGTCTTTATGAATATCGAGGGATCGAGCACATAGGGGTCATGCAATGGATATACTTTTACATCGTATTACGTCATTCGTGCAAAACCCTTCTACATGTATATGTTGATTAGTGGATAAAAACACCAGCTCCCCAAGTGCTTTCGAACTTCATGACGAAAGACAAAATTTGTTCTTCGGATGCTCGTTTCAAATCGTAAATAATTAGCACTATTTGCCAGCTCTTCCAGAGTTCCAGTAATTATATTTTAAATCATCGAGCATATACCCCAATTATCACATATCCTCTCGAGTTTCGTATTGAACACAAGCATGTAAAGTGAAATAGAGGTCAGCGCCCGAGTACCTCGCTAACAAATATTCACTAAGTCGACGTGATACTGCCATACGCGGATTTGTTTCCGACCATACTAAAGATCTTTGTAACTTAGTCGAATACGTGTCGGGAATTCGGGAATCGTATGTAATCTTGTGAATCTTGAGTCCTTCGACTTTCTATATATGTTATTATCTGGCTTGACCGTATATATGCAGCGATGAAGATGGGCCATCCGATGATTGCGTATAGAATTTTCATAGTGTATCGCAAGACTCACTAGATAATGCCAAGAAGCGTGATTGTATCTATTATGCGGAATATGTTTCTTACATAGTGCAAATCGATTTCTAGTGTATTTGCGAAAACCCTTGTGCGACAAGCCTTGCTTTATATCTATGACAATTCATCTCTATTTCGTCTGACAAATACCTATTTGTAACTAAATCGGTTTGGGCGTATCGCGTGGTGTTTTAGTTATGGATCCACTCCTCGCTGTGAGCAGGTTCAATGACTGCAGTGTATTGTATCCATTCTGGCTGATCATTTCTTTTTCTAGGCATTCTCTCGATAGATTTAGGGCTCATAATCCAGCATACTTTCGAAAAGATCGGTCATTACAGTATAATGCGAGATATCATCGACAATCGTTTCACTTTATGTCCCATTTTTCCCATTTGAGATGCTTACTTATGGAAATTTCTGATTTTCCTCTTCAATTTCAAGATCTTGAACTTCTTCGGAAGTTTGAGCATTATTTATTCAATGTTTATTTTGCTCTGCATTCTCTTTTATGATCTTTTTGTTTCCTTTTCTTTAGAGTTTTTATCTTTTGAACGAGTTGGTCTTCACCTTTACTGCGTACTTTGGATTCGTTTTTGTTACTAAGAGGTCATGCGATATTAATTCTAATTGGGCATTTCCTGAGTGCATGTGATTTTGTTATTCTTTTGGATGGAGAATGCATCAGATAGTTGATTTGCAACATTTGTTGTAAATGAATTATTCTTTAAACTTCAGATACATTGTTTTGTGCGAGATCAAAATGATTTAAACTTTGAGCATTCCATGTAATTTCTCAACATATCCTTCCATTTTCTCCCTAATGTTGGAAAAACTATCTCATCAAAATGACGAGTTAACAAATCTAAGCGTAGAAACATCCTAGTCACGTGCTCGAGATATTTAATAATAGAAGGAGATTCATATCGATATATATTCCTAATTCCTCCGGAGGTCCCATTTTAGTTCTTTGTGGTGGAGCAGTTGGGACATATACTCGGACCAAAAACTCTCAAATGAGATATATTTAGTCCTTTTGCCCGAAACCAGATTGAAGGAGGGAGAATTTTCTGATAACTTGTTGGCCTTATCGCTAAGTGATCGGCATGTAAAATTGCATGCATGTCCCCAAAGCATAGATCTGAAGCTTTGTTTTCATTAATAATGGTCTATGATCAATTAGAGCCACTTAATAAATGATTCGCACTAAACCATTTGTGTATGAACGTAGCGCGACAGGATGTTTAAACTTTTATTCAATGGACATGCAAATGAGCTCGTCAAACTGCTGCAGATGTCAGATTCACCCATTTGTATCAGTAGTGTTGTTTTAATTGCATGATCGGAGTAAATGTGCTCAGCACATCAAATAATTTGGAGCTGACAAGACCTTGAAAGCGCCCGAGGTTTTCGAGTTGATACAAAGGCAAAAATCATGACCACTCGTTGATCGCCCAATTAAAACAAGTCGTGCACAATATGTCCATGCGTGAGATCTTATCAAGGATACCCACTCCTCATGCGACTACTCCAGCGATACCAGCGAGTGCCACTATGTCGCCGAAAGCGAAACAAGTCATGCAAGATGAATTTACATGTTATGGTGTCATCCAAATTAGCTTGTGAAGCCTTGATTTTATTTACAGTAGAGCTTTGATTTAGCTAGAAACTTTGAATTCATTGTGAATTTATGGAGTGAAGCTTTGAGTTTATTCTTGTAAAAGCTTCATCCGTGATTTTACCTAGTTGTATGTTTGAAGTATGTGGTGCGAGAGATTTATAATTTCACAAATTTAATCCACCATTTATAAATAATTTTTATGATTTCTAGTTAATCATGTATAGACAATTAAATTTAAGCGATAGGAATGCCTACAAAATTACTCTGTGATTCATTTCAAAATTCCTTCATTTATACATATTCCTGCGAGATATATAGAAACTACTAATTAGTTGTAGATGTACAAAACAATACATTGGAGAAATTTCATTGATTCACCTTGTTTATAGAACAAAAATTAAGTACCCTATTGTCATACATCAAAAATTTGGCCACAACATCCCAAATACCATGTTTTAGAACAAAATTAAGTACCCTGTTTTATACATCAAAAATTGTACAACATCCCAAATACCTTGTTTTGAACAAAAATTAAGTACCACTGTTTTATAGATAACAACACTAGTAGGTTCGTTGCATCAGTGTCAAGTTGCATCAGCACACAGCTACGGTGGCACCATCCTTTATTTTTGGGTTCCAGCTCTCGAGGTTGTGGGATTTTTACTTGGATTTTTCTTCTTTTGCATGTAGGATTTTGCACTTTCTCTTTTTCATGGTTAATTTTTGAGCCTCAGCTACTGGTGAGTGGCCCTTTCTTTCCTCCTCTTGTTTGAATTTTTGTTCTCTTTGTTATATTTCTGGAGGCATACTTGCATAATGGGGATCTTTCTCCAGTGTATTAATAACTTTGCATTAATACAAGTATTTTCTCAAACTCCTTTTGACAATAGTAACTCTTTGCATTAATACAAGTATTCATTAAATTTAATTGTCTATACATGATTAAATAACAAGGAGGATATGATTAACTAGTATTAATAACAAGGAGGATATGATTCAATTCCTTTTGACAATAGTGGTAGTGTGAAAAATAGAGTATTGGTATCACCTACATTTACTCTTGATGTAAAGTCAATAAATTCTTATAATAATATATGGAACCTAAATGCATCTTATGGCATGAGCCCTACCATATTGTAGTTTAAGATATAAATTAATGAAGAAGTTTTATGATTTGCAAATTAATTTGTAAAATAGTCAAAATAAATAACAAAATTATTGTTTTGGTCCCAAAAACTCTGACCACCCTTAGAGATGCCTAGACTTCTTGGGGTGGGGGGGTGGATAGTGTGAAACACCCTCTCAGTCAGATGAAAGCATTATTTCTAGGGTAATCTGTTTAATTATTTGGTTTTGAATAGAATAATCGTATTTTTCTCTTATATAGCATCATCGCATCTCTTTGTCCATTTTGCAAAATTGATCACATATTTATTGTTTGGATAAATGCAACTCCGAGACTCTCGAAAAACAAAACTTGAGGAGCCCTGATTATCAAAAAGTCTCAACTTTGTGGGACCACTGACTTCGCCCTTAGAGGACCCGAAACTCATAGACGGTCCTCCCAACCCAACCACTTGACAATGGCCACATCTATCTTGTTTCTATAATAATCTTCTAACCATGTAGTTTTTATCTATCCACCTCTAGTGGACATAGTTCTCCCTTCCTATCAAGTCCTTGATTTTTGAGTCTATTTTGCTTTACTCTGCTCAAAAATTTGCTCAAATTTTTTGTCACGTGTTTAGTTTCCGTGTCGTTGATTCAATCAACTATGGTTTATGTAACTTTCCTCGTAAATAAATAACTAAATAAATTAAAAATTAAAATGCAATACATCCTAAGTTCCAACTCATTTGAAGTTTTTGTTCCCCTTTTTCCCTTGTTTTTAATTATGGGTTCAAACAAAACATCAAAATCACATATTTTGAGATCTTCGAAATTTTGATTATGTTTAAAAATAATTATATTAACTTTTTCCCTTTCTTTTCAATAAAAATATTTGTGGGTGTATGATTACACTAGCTTTTGCATTACTTCTAATTTATTTTTAATTTTTAATATTTTTACTACTAATATTTATTTTATTCTCTTACATTTCATTTTCCATCAAGTCATATAAACCTAAACTTAATTAAAAATTAATGATCTTGATCGATTCGTTTCATTAATAATTTTTGCGAAGGAAAAATGTTGAATTTATCAACCTTATTAGAAGTTGACGTGAGTCATGGACAGACCTCCCAATGGGAGTTTAGGAAAGTAATTATCAATTTCTTTTCTTTAGAACTTATCAATTCCTAAAAGTTCTTGATCAATCAAATCTTGAAAAATAGTTTGAAATGTTCTTTGTTTGGCACGGATCTGAAAATCATATATTTGAAAATCCCCTGGATTTGAGAAATCTTATTCTGTTTCGATGGATTTGACATCTCCTATGTATTTTTCAAATTGAAAGTCATGGGATTACGAATTGCCAAAATGGCGAATTTCAAAATCCCAATCATGTGAATCCCATCTAGTATTAATATACTAATTATATTAATTACTTTATAATATTAATTACACTATAATTATATTTTTATAAAATATTAAATAAAAAATATAATTATAGTATAATTAATCATTAGTAATATAATATATAATCGATGTATATTATATTATATTAATTATTTATTAAATAATTAATATATTATATTTTATTATAATAAATTAATTTATATATTAATTATATTAATTATATTATAATTATATTTAATAAAATATTATATAAAATGAACTTATAGTGTAATTAATATATTAGTAATATAATATATAATTCATATATTATATTATATTAATTATTTTAATTAATAATTAATATATTATATTTTATTATAATAAATTAAGTATATATTAATTATATTAATTACTCATAATATTAATTATACCATAATTATATTTAATAAAATATTAAATAAAATATAATTATAGTGTAATTAATATTTGTAATATAGTATATAATTGATATATTATATTATATTAATTAATTTAATAAATAATTAATAAATTATATTTTATTATAGTAAATTAAGTATATAGTAATTATATTAATTACTCATAAAATTAATTACACTATAATTATATTTTATAAAAATATTAAATAAAATATGATTATAGTATTTATTAATAATAGTAATATAATATATAATTAATATATTATATTATATTATATTAATTATTTAATAAAATCTAAATTCTAGATCTACTCCAAACCAACAGCAAAATTTTTGTGATTGATTATTACAAAATACATCTAACTAAACACTGGTTTGACTCTTGAAAATTTTTGAATCGAGGATTTGTAAATAAAGAGTCAAACGCGTCAAATTCTATTCGTCGATTGTCAACCATATCTTTTATAATCCTATATTACTTCATTATTCACAATACAATATATATAGTGGCATATTTACTAAAATTAACTATTAATTTATTACTTATTCATCAATTGATTTGAATCTTTGTTTCTCAATTCAAAATGAATAATAATAATATATCTCTCTTTATTTTTAATCTTGAAACATAAATGTTCATTGAACTTGATTATTAAAAATACTTAATGGTTAGTCAACAGTAGTCTTTTATAAAAACATATTTGTTGTTAAGAAATTAAATTAATTAGTTAATTACTAGGACTTAGATTTGATGGAGAAGGGGTGTTATGGCCCAAATTTATGCGTATTGTAATGATTTTATATCGCTTTTGCTGTTATATGTGGCACTTTATGCTTTGGACTTTTATATGCTAACTATTCATTTTGGCATTGATATTAGGGTTTTCAAGAGAATCTTCTTTTTGGTGATTTTTATTCTTTGGTTTTGGGCTGTACAACGTGAAAAAGAAAACGGTGACGGCAAATCAAAAGCAAAGCAAGAGCAGAAGCTTAAGAGGGCTGTTTATTCCCGGTTTGTGTGCGCAGTTTTGATCAACTCTACGATCGGAGGTGCTCCCGTGCTCCGATTTTTGCTCAAATTTGGCCAGCTTGTTCCGACAAGAAGGGCTTCATTTTGAGCAGTCGGATCGTCCTCAGGTGCTTTCCTGGTTTTGGCCGAAACGCAGCTTTTAACAGCACCAAAGATGTTTGGTGATTTCTACACTCTGCTCTATCTCGATCTCTGTGTCTTGGAAAAATCGTTGGTGGTTGTAGAATCCTTTGTCGACTCGATTTCGGGGGTTCTCTGGGCCTCAATTTATCAATAAGAGAAGTAAAGGGTGGACTCCTTGAACAGTCTCGTGGTTTTTATCCTTCATACGAGGGTTTTCACGTACAAATTAGAGTGTGTGCTTTTTGTGATTTATTATGGGTCATTGAATTGTTTAATTGGCTGGTTGTCTTGATTGTTTGACTTTGTGAGCGTCGTAGCAGATATCCTGCAGCGATCTTTACAAAGCGGTATCAGAGCCGAGTTTAATTTGTCACATTATGAGTGAGTAAGTGCTATTCGATGGTAAAATTGACATCAACTAATTATTCTATTTGGAGACCCATGATGGAAGACTTGTTATATCTGCGAGGACTTCAGTATGACCCAATCGAAGCTGCTACCCAATTCGATGGTAGTGTTTCTAAACCATCTAAAGCCGGATAAGATGGAAGAGAAAAGAATCGGATAAAAGTTGAAAAAGAAGGCTTTTGGGGACTATTAAGCGATGGGTTGATATCGACATTTTCAACCATGATCACAAGAGTCTCGACGTATGATTTGTGGAAGAAATTGGGAGGTCTTTATGAAGGGAAACGCTTCATAATAAAGCTTCTTTGATTAAGAAACTTGTTAATTTGAAATTGAAAAGTGGGAATCCGTTTCCCAAAGCATCTTAGTGACTTCTAGGATATTATTAAAACTCAAGTCGACTACCATGAAAATTTGTCTTTGATGATAGAGTTGCAGTGCTTTGTTTCTATTGAGTTCTTTGCACAGACTGGGAAACCTTGGTCGCTGACTATTAGTAACTCCGCTCCGGACGGTGTTCTATCTTTGGATGTCAGTAAAAGAAAACATGTTTAATGAGGAAATTAGAAGAAAGGAGATGGGAGTTGATAATTCACGAGCTCTTGTTGTTGAGAACGAGGAAGAAGCAAGAGTAGGGGTTTCAAAAGCCACAATAACCCAAGAAGCAGGTCCAAGTCCAGATTGATGGGAAGAATGCTGACTACATGCCATTATTGTAAGAAGCCTGGTCGTATCAAGAAGTATTGTTTCATCTGAAAAAGGGAACAGGAGGAAGAAGAATGACTCATATAAAGAGGAAGATGACGAAAAACTACTGCAGCAACGTGCCTCTAAGAGTGATGATGATGTTACTTTGATTTCGTGCAACTTTTTGAGTGTTATCATGTTGATGGATTTCGAGACTGGGAGTGGCTTGTAGATGCAGTAGCTTCATACCAGTTTTGTGTTCTAGAAGGGACTGCTTCATGAACTACCTGGTTTGGTGATTTTGGTAGTGTTAGAGATGGGTAACCGGAGCTCGAAGAAGCATTGTTGGTTTAGGTGATATTCGTGTGAAGACTAGTCTTGGATGCATACTTACATTGAAAGGAGTGTGCCTATATTCACGATCTCGCTTTAATTTGCTCTCTCGCTAATGTGCTTGATCAAGAAGGCTTGCAGCACACCTTTGGAAATGGCAAGTGGAAGCGTCGAAAGGTTCATAAAGTGATTGCCGAGGCGAGTTGTGTTGCTCATCTGAGACATATTTGAGTGTATGTTCGATGAAATTAATGCGAGTGGAAGATAAGAATTTCCTAATTTGTGGCAATCGAAGATTGGGACACATGAGTGACAAGGGTTTAAAAATGTCTAGCGGTGTAAACTCTCATTCCTGACTGATACTACGGTTGCTCTTGACCCTTGTGATCATTGTCTGGCAGCGAGCGATAGAGCTTCTTTTGCTAGAAGTCTACTAGGAGGCAAACTAGTGGAGCTTGTGCACTCCGATATACGTGGTCCCATTGAGGTGGAGTCAAATGGGTGGCAACAAATATTTTGTTACCTTCATTAATGATGCTACTAGAAAAACTTGGGTTTACATGTTGAAGACCAGAGCCAAGTGTTTGAGAACATTCCGAAATTTCATGCTATGGTGGAAAGGGAGAGCGGAAAGAAAAATTGAAGTGCCTCCGTTAAAAACCAATGGTGGTGAGTATACTTGCGCATGAGTTCGAGGAATTGTCTGTTCACGCAGGTATTCGACATGTGAAGAGCAGTTCGACACTCCACGACATAATGGTGTTGGAGAGGATGAAAGCAGAACCATTGTGGAGAAAGTGAGATGTATGTTGAAGATGTCCGATCTACCTAAATCATTTTGAGTGCGGAAAGCATAGCGGATTTATTTGATCAACCGTTCTCCATCTATTCCTTTTGGGTCTTGGCGTTCCGAGAGAGCATGGAAGGGATGTGATCCCACATATTCACATCTTAGAGTCTTTGGATGCAAGGCGTACATGCATGTGCCGAAGATCGAGATTGAAGCTTGATTCCAAGACTACTCCATGTGTGTTTGTTGGCTATGGTGATGAAGAGTATGGGTTCGGGGCTCTATGAGTCCGAGCGAGAGGTAACGAGAAGCGGGAGATGTAGTGTTCTTTGAGCATGAGATGGAGACAAAAACTTTTAAGGGCAGAGTATCAGTTCTAACTCAGATTCGTTTATGATACTACGATGACTCTTCGTTTCTACTTGTTTACGTTGAACATCCAACACATGGCGATCTTGATGCGACACATGATGGTATTGAGGGAGGTACAACGATGTTGATGATGATGTACCAGCGGTTTGATGATGCTCGACCCGGATGATGAAGAGGTTCAGACGAGCAAGTGGAACAACCTACTTCGCGGTGGATGATGTTCGGTTAGAAGGTCGACCGGAGATCGTAAACCTTCTACGAAAGTATCCAGCGACGGATTACATCTTGAGTCGGTGATGAGGGGCCGAGGTTTCCAAGCAGTTGTCTAGTGAAGATAAAGATCTTTTGGCTCGAAAGTATGAAGAGGAGATGGATTCTTTGAAGAAGAATCGAGACCTATGAGTTAGCTGAATCTTCTAGAGGCAGAAAGTCTTGAAAAGCAGATGGGTTTTCAAGAACAAGAAAGATGGTAGAAGATGGTGAGGCGGAGCTCGATTGGTGGTCGAAAGGATGCAGACCGGAAAAAGAGCGTTGATTATGATGAAATTTTTCCTCCATTGTCAAGATGACTTCTGCTGAGGCTTTTTGAGGGTATGTGCAAGTCTTGATCTTGAGTTAGGGAGCGACTGATGTAAAGGCGCTTTTTCTACATGGTGACTTGCATGAGAAATCTACATGAGCAACATCGAAGGCTTTTGAAGAAAAAGGGAAGGAAAGACTTGTTTGCAAGTTGAAGAAGAGTCTTTATGGAAGCAAGCAGGCGCCCAAGAAGCGGTGGTATCAGAAATTTGATTCGTTTATGACATGAAGTAATAGCTTATAAGCGGTTTACACGAGATCCTTGTGTGTATTTGAAGTTCCACAGGGACAACTTCATTATCCTTCTTTTGTATGTAGATGATATGCTCGATGGTTGGGCAAGATTCGAGTGATGATTAGCAACTTGAAGAAAGATTTGTCCAAGTCGTTTTGACATGAAAGATTTGGGTCTGCAAAGCAAATCTTAGGCATGGAGATTGCTCGTGGACCCATAGGCTAGAAAGTTATGGCTATCTCAACAAAAGTATATTGAGCGTGTGCTTGAAAGGTTCAATATGAAGCATGCTATAGCTGTTAGCACACCACTCGCATTACATTTTAACTTTCGAGTAAGAGATCTTGTCCCTGACAGAGGAGAAGGAGAAAGCAAGTATGTCATCTATTCCTTATTCTTCTGCTGTTGGTTCCTTGATGTATGCTATATGGTGTAGTACGAGGCCCGGATATTTCGCATTACGTTGGTTTGGTGACGGATACTTATCCAATCGAGGGTAAGACTCAGCGGGATGCGAGTGAAGTGGATCTTCGAGATACTTAGCGTGGCACTTCCAAACTTTGTTTGTGTTATGGAAGTGGCAAACACGTTTGCTTGAGGATATCTGAGATGCAGGGACATGGCCGGTGATCTTGATAGTAGAAAGTCTACTTCGAGTTATGTGTTCACACTTCAGGGGGAGCCATTTCTTGGCAATCCAAATTACAAAAGTGTGTGGCCTTATCGACTACTGAGGCAGAGTATATAAGCATTTGTGGAAGCAAGTAAAGGAAATGCTTTGGTTGAAGAGGTTTCTTCAAGAGTTGGGTTTTGGAACATGGTGAGTATGTGGTGATACGTGCGATAGTCGAGTGCTATAGATTTGAGCAAGAATTCGATGTATCACGCCTGCACCAAGCATATTGATGTTCGATATCATTGGCTGCGGAATATTATGAAGAAAAGATGATGAAAGCGAAGAAAGTTCATGCAAATAAGAATGGATGCGGAACATGTTAACCAAAGTGAGTTCGGGGAAGCAAGCTTGATGTTTGTGTCAAGCTTTAGCTTTGGTATGAGCTTCAAGTGGTGATTGAAGAGTGTTCATCTTCCCGTGTTGAGCTGGAGGGAGATTGTTATGGGTCAAGCTCATAGTTTGCAATATTTCATATTACTTTTGTTGTTTATATTGGGCCTTTATGTTGGACTTGTTATGTCTTATTTCTTGGGTCCATTTAGCATTGATATTAGGGGTTTCCAAGAGAATCTTATTTTGGTGATTTTTATTCTTTGGTTTTGGCTGTACAACATGAAAAAGGCGGACTGATCAAAGAAGAAAAGAGAGCTTAAGAGGGTTTGTTATTCCCGGTTTTGTATGCGCAGTTTTGATCAACTCTACGATCGGAGGTGCTCCCGTGGTCCGATTTTTGCTCAAATTTGGCCAGCTTGTTCCTGACAAGAAGGGCTTCATTTTGAAAGCAGTCGGATCGTCCTCAGGTGCTCTGGTTTGGTCAGAAACGCAGCTTTAGCAGACCAGCAGTTTTTGGGTGATTTCTACACTTTTTGCTCTATCTTGATCTCTTATTGTTCTTGAAAAATTGTTGGTGGGTTGTAGATCCTTTGTTGGTCGATTTGGGGTTCTTTTGCCCTCAATTTATCAATAAAGAGTAAAGGGTGGACTCCCTTGAGCGGTCTCGTGGTTTTTATCCTTCACATCGGAAGGGGTTTTCACAGTATAAATTGGTGTGTCTTGTTTGTGATTTATTATGGGTTGATTGAATTGTTTAATTGGTTGGTTGTCTTGATTGTTTGACTTTGTGAGTGTCGTAGAGACCTCTGGCGATCTTTAAGAAAGGAGTGAGAAATTGTTAGGAATAAAACATTATGTGAAGTACTATGACTATTAATAAAACAAGATAATGGCATGTAATGCATTTAATTAAATGTCAATGCCTAGGTTTATTAATTAGTGTTAACCAGTGGCGGAACTAGGAGGAAAATAAAGGGGGTGCTTGACTAAAAAAACTAAAAACATATTTTGAAAATTCTCTCTACAAATATATATATATATATATATATATAGATTGGTCGAATGACATGTTCTTACCATTTGATCCATCTAATTAAATAAAAATAATAATGACGGCTATAAAAACACAGTTATAATTTTTTTTAGGAGCGATCAAGTAAAACGTGAAAGAAGTAAACAATATTTTAAAAAAAATATTTTTATATATTATATCATAGTTTATAAAAGTCAGAGATAAAATAATAAATTTTAACAAAAAATTTTGTAAAAATATAATTTTTATACTATGTAAACTAATTTGTAAAAAACAAAGGTGCTAAATTGTATATTTTTGATATTTTTAATACATAGACTATTTTTGAAATATATCAATGGATCAAATAATAAAATTTTTATTAATATCAAAAATATTATTTTTTTACTATAGTATTAATTTGAGAAAATGAGAGAGAAGTTAAAGGGATAGGGGTGCTTACCCCTATTCTCCTTCTTTAGCCTCTCTCTCTCTATATTAAGGTTGTTAGAGTGTTGGATTGTGTGGTAAAATTGTGTTATTTAAATAATTAATGTCATACTTTCGATGAGATTTGTTAAGATTTGTAACGATAAAGTTGTTTTAGATTATTTTATTTTTAAAAATTTAATCCTAATCCAAATCAAATTTGATTTGGGATGTGTTTTTGTTAGGATTTGTAAGGATAAATTTGTTTTAGATGATTTTATTTTTAAAAATACAAATCCAATTGGATTTGTGAATCCAAATCAAAGATGTATTTTTGTTAGGATTTGTAAGGATAAAATTGTTTTAAATGATTTTATTTTTAAAAATACAAATCTAAATCAAATCAAATCAAATTTGATTTATATATATCTTTTATGAATATAGATATGATATATGATCATATATATATATAGCTTGTTGGTCTGAAAACTTTTAATGAAAGAAAATATTTTTCCGTCTTCTCTCTTCCTCTTCCACTGCCGGGGTGGACTTCAAATTCTAATGCCGGCAGTGGATGAGAAAGAAAGAAGAAGGGGATAATGTAAATAATAATCAAATAATCGAATCGTCGCCCACTTACCATCACCTCTCATCTCCAACGTCTACTCTTGTTACTCTCCCACACCTTCTCCGAATTAATACCTCCATCTCCTGTCACTGGCGCAACTTCCACGGCCGCAGCAACTGAGCCAGCCTTCTTGACCCTTTCTTACCGTGTCACCAAATCCCTCCACGTCACCTCCGACGACTCCAGTGTGAATCCGTTGAGCCAACACCCAGCTAACGTCGAGTGTGGTTTCTTGAATCTCTTTAACACTACTCCAGGCTCTCAAGTCTCAAGCCTCGCTGACGCTGTAGTTCAAGAGGTTCGCCGGTTAATGGACAAGTACGCCGGAGAAGAACTGAGATCATGCAGTCACTGATTTATATCTTTTTGAATTAGTTTCATGTATGCATCTTTACAAATGAACAAAAGTCATAAAACTGTGATATGATAATTAACCATGAATTCGCTTTTGTTGTAGATATTGAATTATACATTACTTCAATATAGGTAAATTTTTATAATAATATCTTCAAGTTTCTTTTTCTTTGAATAATAAATCTCACACATGCTCAATGGCGTTAAACTAGGCAGAGATATTCTATTTATGATGAAATTAATATCAATTTAAATATGCTGAATTATTATCTTTTAAATAAATATGGTACAATTGATATTATATAATTACCTCTCGTTTTTTATGTGTACACACATGCATATATAATTCTGTTATGTGACTATTTAATTAATTTCTTCTAAATTTAGATGACGTTATATATCAAAGACTTCTTAATTAGTTGGCATTAAGTTATTTGTGTAATATGTTCATATTCTATTAAGAAAATGAGTTCAAACTTTGGCTCATATAAAATAAAAATATAAATATTTGAAATATTAACTTTATATTTATATATGCCCTTTATGTAATTTGTTCATATTTCATCAAAATAATTTAGATGGCATTCTACTATTCACTTTGAAACTTTAATTTCAAAACGTTAATGTCACAATATTATATATAAAAAAATATAAATAATCATTCAATATTCCTGCCTAATGCTCAACTCCAAGTGGCGAGTAACAAAGCTATTATAAATCTTAATATTTGTGATCAAACTGTACATTGGTCTTAGGTCAACTCCTTTTTTCTAAGAGACAACCAAACGGTCAAATCTCTCTCTCTCTCTCTCTCTCTCTCTCTCTCTCTCTCTCTCAATATATCCAAGTATGCATTCATAAGATAAGATAATAAAATTACTTGGAAGGTTTCTACTGGTATATATCCAAGTATGCATTCATAAGATAAGATAAATTATAAAATAAAAACTTGGAAGGTTTTTACTATTTATTTATTTATTTATTAGATTCTTATTTTTTTCAAAATAATTTTTTTAATATTTATTTTTTAAAAATATAAAAGCTATTGTGGAGAATAAAAAAATTGATAAAAAGTGAGCCAAAGTCACGTAAAAGGCATTTTGATCTAATAGTCTTAGCTCAGTATGAAAGGTGCCTTATAGGGATTTTTATTTTTACATTAGGCCCAAAAAAAAAAAGATCCTTGGCTGTAAGATCAAGCTTATAGCCTAATAAATAATCATTTATATACTATTTAGGTACTTATTTGAGTCATTGATTTATAAAAAATCTCAATTTGATACCACAACTTTGATTTGCATTCAATTGAATCATTATTATCCACACAATTAACTAGAAGGTTAGTGTGACATCATGCACACAATTTATGCCATATCAACCAGTGTCATGTTACATAATATAATAATAATATGAAATTTCAAATTAATAATATAATCAAAATTTTTGATAAAAATAATTAAGAATAGTTTATCTTTAAATACAAGTTGAAATCTCACCAATATATATATATATATATATTACATGTATGCATAAATGAAATTACATATTATGCCACTTCAACATTTTGTTAACAATGTGAGTACAAGTGACTCACTTTTTTAAAAAAAAAATTGGATAAACCACTTCAATTAAATAAGAAGAAACGGAATAATCAGCTTCCATCATCCAAATCAAGAGAACATAACAGTATGAAAAGAAACAATAACCCGATCCACTTAAGTGACTCATCTTTAACATGAATTTAAAATTGAAATACCTAATTAAATATAATTTAGTGATTTAAATAAGACTAAGTGAATAATTGAGTACCTACTATAATATTTTTTTCCCTTTAGTTTTTTTAACATGAATTAAAAGAAATCTCTCTCTCTCTCTCTCTCTCTCTCTCTCTCTCTCTCACACACACACACACACACACACCCCCCACAAAACCAATCCATCTCTCTCCCTCTATATATATTTACAAATCCACCCAAACACAAAAAGGCACAAGTTTGAAGCAAACATGTTGTACTTCAGATCTTGAAAAGAAGGCTTTCAAGTTTCAACTCATGAGCTGGGTTGGTTGAAGAAATAAAGATGCCTAATTATCACTTCTTTCTTGTGTTCTTTTCCTCCTCCTCCTCCTTCTCCTTCATCTGTTGCTCATTTAACAAGCATGGTGGTGGAGTATTAATACCTGCACTTGGGATGGCACAAAACACTACAATAGTACATGTTGGTTTGGTTCTTGATCTTGAAAGTCTAGCTGGGAAGAGAAGCCATGCAAGCATTTCCATGGCACTTGATGATTTCTATGCTTCTCATCCTTCCTACAAAACAAGGCTTCTCATTCATTCAAGGGACTCCAAGCAAAATATCATCCACGCCGCCTCCGCCGGTGAGCTTCTTCTTCTTCTACCTATCTTATTCTTATATATATATATATATATATACATGTATATATTAATTCCTTTTCTATGTGAATGAAAGCTTGTTTCTTTGTTAGGTGCTATTAGTACTGCAAGCTTATTTCAATTCTTTTATTTAGGAATTAAAACAATGATTTTATCAAGATCATGCATGATGAGAGGCAAATCATTAATTGTTAACAAAACAAGAGAGAGAAAAAACTTATTTCTGGTCAGAGTTTTCAGCTTGCTATTTTCTTTGGAAAATGTCTTGCATGCAGACTTCGTCTTCATCTTTCACAGAACAAAGACAAATTTTGGAAGAAAAACTTCACAAGGATTCATTAAATGCTTCACAAAAAGACATTAAAACTTGCTCTCAATGTAGATAGGTAAATGAACCAAGCTGCTCACACGCTACTTGAAGCTCGGCTCAAAAAAAGCTTATTTATTGAGTAAATGAGACGAGTACGGGCTTAACATTTGAGCTCGAATTATCAAACGAGCCGAGCTCGAGTCACGTGCTCGGCTCGTTAAGACTCACGAGCTTATTAAATGAGCTTGCTCATAAGCCTATTAACAAGTATGTTAAACAAGCTTAATAATGAATCTATTAGTCACAAACCTACTAAATGAACTTCCTAAATATGAATTTTTTTTTTAAATATGAATGAATTCTTGTATTAAAAACTATTTATTATTAATAATTATTATAATTTATTATTTTTTTAAACTTCTTTTAAACCAAACTCAAAGTGAGCTCAACTCATTTTTATTATAAATAACCAAACCAAACTAAGTTAAGGTTTAATTTTACTATCTTGAGCCAAGCTCAAGCTTACAAGTTTGGGTTCAAATCAAGCTCGAGCCGAACTCAAGCCTGTAGCTAATTCTGTCGAGTCGAGTTCAAACACTTCAAGGCTTAGCTCCACCCAGCTCCATTGCACCCCTACTGTAAATACATCAATGTCAAAGTTATTCTCTTCAGCAAGGATTACTTATAGTTTTGACTTTTCAATGTTTTAACTTGGTCAAACAAAAGCAATCAGGGATGATAGATAATGACAGTTAAGTTAGTTGACATTTCCTTCTTCCCTCCATTGTTGCAGCTCTGGACCTCTTGAAGAACTTTCAAGCCCAAGTGATCCTAGGCCCCTTAACATCACCTCAAGCAGTGTTCATCACCGATCTCGGCAACGAGACCCAAGTCCCGATTGTCTCCTTCTCCGTGACAAGCCCCTCCATATCACCGGAAAATACTCCCTACTTCGTCCGCACCACCGTCAATGACTCATCTCAGGTAGGTGCCATCTCCTCCTTGGTTAAGTCCTTCGGTTGGCAAGAAGTTGTATTAGTATATGAGAACACTGAGTATGGTTCCGGCGTCATCCCCTACCTTGTCGATGCCCTTCAAGAAATCGATGCCCGAGTTCCGTATCGGAGTGTTATCTCTCCATCAGTGAATGACGATCAGCTCAATGAGGAACTCTACAAGCTCATGACTATGCAAACAAGAGTGTTTGTCGTCCACATGCGCTCATCCCTCACTTCCCGCCTTTTCTTGATGGCGAAAGAGATTGGAATGATGGAAGAAGGATATGTCTGGATCATGACTGATGGAATTGGCAATATGATTGATTCCTTGGATCCAAGAAGCATCGATGCAATGCAAGGTGCGGTGGCCGTGAGGTCATACGTGCCCAGGTCGCAAACGATAGCTAATTTCACAACAAGGTGGAAGACAAGATTCCGGCTAGAGAATCCAAGCAGTGAGCCAGCAGATCCCAGTGTGTTCGAGTTATGGGCTTATGACACTGTGTGGGCATTAGCAATGGCAACGGAGAAAGCCGGAGTTTCGAACTCTAGCTTCCGAAAGCTACCCGGAGGTGATAACTCTACAGACTTGGGAAACGTTGGCATCTCACAAAATGGCCCTGAGCTTCTTGAAACTCTCCTGAGCACAAGATTCAAAGGTCTCAGCGGGGAATTTCGCCTTGTCAATGGTCAGCAACAATCGTCAGTGTTTGAGATTGTGAATGTCATTGGCAAAGGGGCGAGAAATATTGCCTTCTGGACACCGGAGTTTAAAATCTCTAAGCAATTCAACTCAGCTTCACCGGCAAATCTGAAGACTATAATATGGCCTGGGGATACTATAACAGTGTCAAAGGGATGGGAAATACCAACAAATGGAAAGAGGCTGAAGATCGGAGTACCTGTGAAGATCGGGTTCAATGAGTTTGTGAATGTGGTACATGATAATACCACTAACAGGACAACAGTTACCGGGTACTGCATTGATGTGTTTGATGCCATCATGCAGTCACTGCCATATGCTGTTCCATATGATTACCTTCCTTTCGAGATACCTGGCAAAAAAATTACACTGATCTGGTCTACCAAGTTTTTTTCTGCAGGTCAGAAGAAGCATATCAACAAACAGTTTGAATTCATGCTTTTATTGAATGTATTTGATGAAATGTTTGAATGATCACTGGACAGAAATATGATGCAGTGGTCGGGGGACGTGACCATCATCGCCAACCGATCAAATTACGTTGATTTCACACTTCCATACACTGAGTCCGGTGTGTCAATGATAGCCCTTGTCAAAGAGAACAAGAGGAGGAACATGTGGATCTTCTTGAAGCCATTAACCACTAACCTTTGGCTTGGGACACTGACCTTCTTCTTCTTTACTGGGTGCATAGTGTGGTTGATTGAACACCGTATCAACCCGGAGTTTCGTGGGCCACCATCACAGCAGCTCGGAATAATCTTCTACTTCGCCTTCTCCACGCTCGTCTTTGCTCACAGTTGAGTATCAATATACAGTTGTCAACAAAAGATAGCAGTTTCTGATTTCATGTGGTGATTTGTTGTCTGCAGGAGAGAGGTTGCAGAGCAATCTGTCAAGGGTAGTGGTGGTGATATGGGTGTTTGTTGTCTTGATTCTCACATCTTCATACACGGCAAGCCTGACATCGATGCTCACCATGCAGCAGCTCCAACCAACAGTCACTGATTTGACTGAGATCTTAAAGAATGGAGAGCATATTGGTTATCAGGATGGATCCTTTGTTGTAGATATTCTCAAGAGAATAGGCTTCAAAGATCATCAGATGATGAATTACAGCACCAGGGAAGAGTACAAGGAAGCACTCATCAAGGGCAGCGCAAATGGAGGAGTTGCAGCAATTTTCGATGAAATTCCTTATCTTAAGCTCTTTTTCTCAAAGTACTGCACTAACTTCACCATGGTTGGAAAAACTTACAAGACCGACGGATTTGGCTTCGTAAGTTCTTTCCCCTGTTCCAAAGAGCAAACATCTTGCAAACTCTGTGATAATGTGCTTCAAATCTCATGCAGGTTTTCCCTTTGGGCTCACCTCTATCACGGGACGTTTCCAGGGCGATACTCAGTGTGACAGAGAGTGATATGATGGTGGCGATTGAGAGGAAATGGTTTGGAGACATGACAAGTTGCCCAAGTGACAGCAGTAAACTCAGTTCATCAAGCCTCAACTTCAGTAGTTTCGGTGGACTCTTCCTCATCACCGGAGCAGTCTCTGTACTAGCACTGATCCTCTTCTTCACCATTTATGTCTATCAGAACTGGAATGAACTTAGAACTGTTGCCACTGAGAGCTCAGCATGGACAAGAACAGGTGCATGGATCAAACATTTCGATCAGAGAGATCTGAATTCACATACCTTCAGGCGTGAAGGGCAGATGACAATGAGCAACAGGAAGAGCAAGCAGGAATCACTCCGAACTGCAAGTGTCCCCGCAATGCCTGACTTTGACGGTTGCCAGAGTCCAATGAGCATTCAACTTACAGATATGAATTGCGGTACACCAGAAGGAATGTTTTCTGCTGAGCTGGGCATTCAATCTGTAGAGACACAAACAGAGGATGCTCCCGTCAGGATAGCTGAACTAGCAAGCTAGTGTTGAATAGTGAATATACCTTGCACTTACTTCTCAGCTTCACAGCTCATTTCATGCCATGCTGCGTAGCTAACTTCGGTTCGTCTGCATGAAAAGAAGATATGTAAGCACAGAAGAAAATTAGTACAAATGGAAGCGTATTGATTCAATTGCACAACCATAGAAACTCAAATACAGACATCCTTGATGAAGTTAATGGATTGTAACCAGATACAATATTATGGAATACATATGTGTATAAATTCATTATATAACATTAATGTTTTTGTTCAACACCCCATGATTGAATCATATGTACACAGAGTTAGACTGTCAGTAATGATTCTGAGATGGATTGGATTTGGTATAGATATCAACTGATGGTAATAAGATCACTTTCCGCTTATCATAAGATGCTGAAAGGGCATTCTGTTAATCATCACAAATGTAGAAGATTTTTCATCCAGTGGTTGTTTCCATGGTTCGTCGTCTATTTGCATAAAAGTTTTTTTGCATTGGTTCCCTTTAATTTTCAACTTGATAGCAGCTGCCTGAAAGATAGCATCAGATGATATTTAAATTCAATGATACTACAGAAATTCAGGAATGGAGTTTTAAAAAGCGAACAAAAAATTTGAATGTTACCTGTGCTATGTGTTTAGCTGTAATAAGTTCAACCATCACAAATGAAGCATGCCAGCCCTGCTTCAGACCAAAAATCTCTAGCAGGCCATCATCTTCACGAGCCTCCAGAAAGCCTCTCTTGAAACACAAAACAAAAACAAAATATCAATGGCATATGCACTTATCCCTCACAGTCACAGAAATTGGCTAAAATGTATATGGACAGAAGGAAATTGCCAATGAATGGTAAGTGAAACCAGGATGTGGCTTCACTTTCAGCAAAATTATATAATAATGAAGAAGAGCATGAAAAATGCCTGAACCATCAACTGGAATTTGATTTTTACCACACCATGGAGGGATTTTCATCTATCTCATACAACGGAAGCCACCTCATACAATTGTATGTGTATTTCAGAAAACAAACATTCAAATATTGGTTCATAGAATCCACAAGGGAGGTGGGCTTGATACTATCTCCACAAACTGGTTTTGGGGAAAGAGATTGCATTTTCACTCATATTTATCCCAAAGTTAAGACTTGCTGTAAATCCTTCCTAGAACTCACCAACCTATCATTAATTTCATCTTGGTAAATTACTATTCTCAAATGCCTTTTAACCCATTCAGCCAGATGAAATATGGTGCTTGGCAACGTCGGCAAAAGGAACCGACTTAATCTTGTGCCAAGTCTGCCAGGTCTCTTGGTAATGACAACAAGCCCACAGCAAATACTGATTACAATCAGTTTCTTGGCTCACAAATATCTTGCCAAAATTATTTGAAGGAATTGTTTCAAGCAGTGCAGCTTCTAAGATAGTATTCTACAACAATATAGCAAATGTGGCAGCGGGCAAATTCAAATCAACCACCATCAGCAGGAATGCCTCACAAATGTTCCGCATATTCCTAATGGTATTAAATAACTATTAGACCATAAATCTTATGTGCTTCTTGTTCACATCACAAAATTCTGGGAGGTATTAACACTTATCGACCTTCAACCTATGTTAGATATAGTAACTTCTAAAAAGAATGACCTTCAGCACTTTCATTCACCAAAAAAAAAGGAGCCACAATAATGCAGCAAACCTTATGTAAATATTTGTCGGTTGGATGACCCCATGGATTTCTTCCACCTCCATAGTTGCGAAGATTTAAAGCTACTATTGACCTAACGCTGCAGTAAAAAAAATTATTATTATCATTTAAGATACTTTAATATGTCATAGTCAAAAAGGTAAATCATATCCTCATCTCATATTCTACGAAAGAGTTTACATAGGTAACATATGTGAATAGGCCCACATTAAACTTAAGAATATCACCCTTGAGAACTAGAACAAAAATCAGGAAGCTGAAAAGAAAGCACAACTTACTCTGGAGGAACACTAATTGGCTCCCAATCTGTGTGATTGGGCATTTTTATATAAAGTTCCATGATGTTCTTGAGTTCCCTGCATTTATGCACTCCCACATGAAAACCAAATCAGTTATCATCCAATACACATTGCCAGATTAAATTAAATGCTTGAAAGAGGATGAGAAAGAAAAGAAAATTAAATGAGCAACAACATATTTTTATCCATTTATTAAGAAAACATAAAACCACAAAAATTCCAGAAAAGAGGAACCAAATGTCAAAGGGAAAATGTCGTGAAGATTGTATATAATAGACCATGTTTCAGAAGTGAAAGGAGAAAAGATCAAGATTGACTTTTCTGAATGAAAGCTTAGTAGAGTTTTAAGGTAAAGCATGGCATGCTTTATAATTTTAGTGCAAGAAATTCCATTGATACATCAAGCATCCAATACATGCAAATATGATCCAATGCCTAAGGGAATACCGATGAGATGTTACTGAATAGTCAAGCAGTAACTCAAAAGCACGCAATTGAAATGCTTACACAATATATGAGATAGAACAGACATTAAGCAAGGAGCACCAAGGCAAGGTGTGCAGAACCACCCTTGTGAACAGCTATATCCAGAGTAAATCAACTAAAATAAGGAGGAAAAAAAATGAATCATCACAGAGAACACAATTTAGGCACTTCATACCTAAAAATCGAAAATAAATATATACATATGATCAGTTAATGTTGCCCGAATTGATTATCTAAAATAGGTTATAGTCATTGAACCCAATTTAAGAGACTCCTTGCTAATTTATTAGAGAAACACTTTCTGCACATGAACTGATAAGCCAAGAAAACCAAAACTGTCAAAATGATAGTAGTAGAACTCCACTCTACTGATCCCTAGTAACTGATCATTCTTGGAGGCACTCATGTTCCACCAAGTCCTGTAACCTTATGCTCAATTTTTGCGAATGTTTACATTCCTGCTTCCAACCCATGTTCTAAATTTGGAATTTCTTTGGAGTTCAATCAAATTCCAGATAAAAAATTATAAACTCTCTGTGTCATTGAGATTTCTAAACTTTTAGATGCCTGCCATTGACCCATCTAGCATCATTCTCAAAATCTTTCTCACGGTCAGGAAGAGATCAATGTGATGCCCAAGCCCCAAAAAACTTTTCCTATCTGCCACCATGTTTTTGGAATCAAAGAGATAGATTAACATATTCAATTGAACTAATTCCTTCCCACTTTGATATATCTACGAATCCTGAATATAGTATTAAAACTATAAGGTCGTCCTCACTCTTCCTGCCAGTTCATTTTTAAGTTGGAAAGGAAAATCTTGCATAGAAATTTCATCCCATGAGAGGTCAATTGTAAACATATAAATTTCAAATTATCTCTTATCAAACCAAAGTCTCTAAACCATATCAAGAAAATAAGGTTCAATATGATCTGTAAGGGATTTTTACATCAATATCTAACAGTGAGATATGAGAGAAAAGGAACCACACCTTATTTGTGATTGGACCTTTGGCAAGCTTTGGTTTCTTTTCCCGCACCTGGTGGAAACCATAAGCTACTTGAGCATCCATCCCTGCAATTTGTAGGATTTAAGAATATGAATTGATGCACCAAGAAGAAAAGAAACACCACTAATGAATTGTGAACCAAATACATTTTGGCAATAAAGTTCTTATGCGCTGCCTTCTATAAGCATTTTACAGAATCAAGAAAGTGTAAAGATATTACATTCCAGAAAGTAGTTATTCTTCCTATTTCAAGTGCCATAAGACTACCAAAACTTGCTTAATGCTTACCCAAACATTTAGACACACATACAACCTCATTTGAATTTTAGCATTTTACCTCAATATCAAAGAATTAATTAATATTAACTCGGATGGCCGCGGCATGTGAGTGGGTTGTCCTTTAAATTGTCACCAATATAATGTGATATGTGTCCTTGCCTCCTTGGTAGAGATGACAATTTGTACCCTACCCGACGGGTATATCCATACCTGTACCCGATCAAAGAGTACGGATATGGGTAAGGGTATTACCCGTTAGTATTTGAGCAGGTACGGGTCGGGTAAGGGTATGCCCCTACCCTACCTGTACCCTTACCCTTACCCTACCTTACCCGTATCTGTACCGGTACCCTTATCTTTACCTTTACCCTTGCGACAGATCATGTATCTTTTATTTCTTTGTTGTATATATGATTTGTATGATATTGGTAAATCCAATGTAGGGTAAGTATAATGAAGAGAAGATATGGGTGGAGATTTATGCATTAAGGACAATTATGGGATACCAAGTGGCTTTGTGCATGTCCTGTGTAGAGGAATTAAAAGAAAAATCTCTTATAAATTCTAACAAGACAAGCAATGGATAATATATAAAAAAAAAATTACATCAGATATGTTAGTCTTTACATAAAAGCTTTTCATCAGATATCCAAATTATCTGATGAAAAGCTTTTTTATTGGAATTATCTGATATGTTAGTCTTCACATAAAATACCTCAGAAAAGAAAGGAAATTAAAGAATTAAACAAAACGAACATGACCCCATAATTGATAACAATGCGGATAATTTGGTTATCTGATTATTAAAAAGCTTTTCATAAGATAATTTGGTTATCTAATATGTTAATCTTTACATAAAAGCTTTTCATCTTGATTGCATAACTTCGAGTATGGTCATAACTAAGAGATGCATGCTCATATTAATTGCCTTTCCCTGTAGCAGGAATATGCTAAGTCCAAGGGAACAGAACTTTAGTTGATATTTTTAAGCATTTGGTTATTTAGAACAATACAAATTCCATTAAGTATGAGTATTCATACTTAATGATGATATGTACAACTTTCAGAACAGGTTTAAAGCAACCGGTTTTTTTTTCCTTCTCACTCTCTCCTGCATATCTCTCTCTAGCCAAGTTCTTGGTTTGTTGTAAAGGTACCCTTTTTTTTGGGGGCATAAATCTATCATTGCATCTGTTTCTTTGAATTTTTAAGGGGAAAAAAGTAAGCTGGAACTTTAATCCTCTACGCCTGCTTTGCTTCTTCAAAGAGTTAATTTTGCTTATAGATGATGGTGATTTGGTGCTTATATTAAGTTCATTTTGTACTTCGTTAACAGTATGAGAATGTTTAGCAATGAATAATATCTGGTTTTTTTTCTAAGTTATTTTAATGTAATATTTGGTTTTCATTGATTTTGGGTGATGTTCAGTTTGTTTTAATTGGATGGATGTAGTCTAAAGTGCTTGGTAAATCAGACAAGTCATAGAATGTATATTAGTTTAGTTTCTAGTGGGCAAACCTTAATATCATGTATTGTTGTTCTCCTCAGAGTTGGATTAGATTAATGTGAAAGATTCTCAATTTGTTTATCTAGTTAGTCATTACTTCAGAGAAAGGAATAGAAAGTTCAAAAAAGATGCCAATTATTTTTACCTTCTCCTCTTCGTTAGCTCTTGGTATATGCCAGTGTGGTGAGAACTGGCTTGTCTCTATTTTTCTTATCAGATCTTAGTAGTTTGACCTTCCTTCCCTTGTATATGTGTTTGTTCTATTACTATACTCGCTGAACTGAGGCACAGTGATGATCCTAAATATTTTTCTCATTATGGTAGTTGTTAAAGATGGTGCTTTGGGTTTTTAGCTATGGCTCACTGGTGTAGAACCCTGGATTTGACTTTGATGAAAGGATTGTTGGTTATATCAAGGACTACAGACGGGTGTTTAATCTTGGTGAGTAAAATAATTTGACAATTTTAGTTGGTTTTTGTTCTAGAAACATGTTGCTTATCAAAAAGAATCCATGTTTTGCTTCTTCTGCACAGCATGCATAGACCACAGAGGTACACTACATCCAGCTAGGACCTGCACCTTGGAGGCCAAGAAAGGGGCAATCTGTGTAAGTAGAGGTCATGGCCAGATGAGGTGATTCATTTGCCTATATCAAAGTTCAATGCCTTTTTTTCTTTCTGAACTATATTAATGAAAAAGATTTTGTCAGCATTCTGCATTTTTGTAGTATGATAGTGGATCTTCTCGCATTTAAATTTTTGAATTCCAGTTGTCTATTAGAGTAAAAACAACGTGAAATCAATAGAGAGCCAAAATAAAGTGTTTGACGTAACCTCTACTGTGAAACAAGAAACCAAAGCTCTTAAAGAACTGATTTAATAGTGATGACTTGTTTGATTGAATGCTTTGTTTATCTTTTTGCTAGTAGCTGCTTTTAAAAATATTCCTTCTACAATCCAGTCTAGCTTAAACAATTGATAGTACATACTTCTTTTCTTTTGCTGGTTTCAATTGTACAAAAAGCAATTCCTAAATTAGTGAAAAGTTTACATGAACATGTTAATGTTTTGTTCGGATTAATGATATTCTAGGGCTAATACTAATATTCCATATTTAACCAACAATGGTGATTAAATATGTTTTCCATTGTAAAGACCTACAATGGAAATTTAGAGTACTACTGCATGAATCTCTTTTTGCTGGAGATTTGAAAGAATTTGCTTATGTAGCTACTATTTGTTCCTCATCAGTAGGAACAAATAGTAGCTACATAAGCAAATTCAGTAGGAGCATTCCACTGAATTCTTGCCTGGTGAAGTTGATAATAGTCTTCTTGTTAAAATTAAAAAGATATGAATTGAAGATTTGTAGGTAAGAACATTACTAGTCCTTTTTACAGAACCTTCTATTTTTTTTTTTCACTTCCTCTTGTTCTCCGATCTTTAGTTTCATTCTGTTCATTTTCATTCTTAAAAGTTAAAACTGGATGTGTTGTGGCATTTGATTGTGAGCTGATTTGATTTTGCTCACATTTCATTGCGTCCTATGCTTTGCTTGCTTTTAGGGTTTCATGTTAAAGACTAATTATTGCAATTTTTCTTTGTTTTAATCCTGCCTTTCTTACTCTTGTTTAGCATTAGTTAAGGTTATCTAGCATTGTTCCTTTCCTGCACTGTTAAAAGTTGTTTGTTTGAGAGATATTTGGCAATATGGAAACATGCGGTATTTTGATTTTGGTGTCTTATATTAATGGAATCTCATATTATTCGGCCTAAATTTTGATCTTTTTGAGACATGCATCAAGGATAGGCTTATATGTATCATTGAGTTTAATTACAATAAGGTATGAATTTTATAATTTAGCATTTAATAGTTTTTTATTTGATTTTAATCACAATTATAGCTCCTTATTTAATAATGTTTATTTACTTATGTAGGAGAATTCATGGCTAAAGCTTAAGAGGATACACAAATCTTTTTACTTTGTGTAATTAAGCAAAAAAATATCTTGTAATAAAAGTAAACAAATGGTGTAAAACTTTTCACATTTTGTTATCAAGCAAAATACATTGCATTTGCGAGATTGAATTTAGGATACTTTTGAATATATTGAAAGATTCATGTTTTTGATTTATAGGTTAAACAAATTTATTTATTATTAGTAGAAAAATAAATTAAAATCAATTGAACAAATTTAGAAGTGGTTATATGAAAAATAGTTTTAAAGGTGGTTAGAACCGCCTCTAAATCTATTGGTAAGATAAGAAATCATTAGTTATAAAAAAACCGCCTCTAAATTTATAAATTTATTGGTAAGAGATAAAAAATCATTAGCTATAGAGGCGGTTAATCACCTCTAAATCTACGACATCATTAACTATAGAGGCAGGTAGTTAACCGCTTTTAAATTTATTGGTAAGAGATAAAAAATCATTAGCTATAGAGGCGGTTGGTATAAATCGATTTTAAAGTGGTTCTAGTGTAGAACTAGCTTGATACGAGACGATTTAGAGTCGGATGAAAAAACCAACTATATACCTATAGAGGCGGTTAACCGCCTCTATAGGTGTTGAAAACCGCCTCAAAAACCTTCTTTTTGGTGTAGTGGAATGTGTATGAGTTAGAGTGAGTGAGCTACTCAAAAGTTTACTTTTTTTCAAAATTTATAAATAAATGATTTATAACGATTTATATAAATCATATAATTTGCTCACAGTTCATCAATTGTTTTTTTTACATTTTTATGCATGTTATGACGTGCATCTCTATTTATTTATTTATATTGGTTTTACCAAACAATAGTTACTTATTGAAGTAGTAATACATCTAGAAATAAATTTCATGCCTGAATGAAAAATATAAAAATGTAATCTTTATTATTTCTAACTTTATTATTTTTAATGGAAAAATAACATTAGAAAAAAAAATTGAATCTTTGTCCTAAAAAAATTTCATCAATTATTAATTAATTTTTTATTTAATTAAAGCACCTTTATTATAAAGGAAAATAGGAAATTAATATTTCACTTTGTTTCCACATTTAATATTGGAGATTGAAAGAAAGTTGGAGAAGTGCACAGGAGAATAAACTCAATAAGCACATATTGTATGGGTTTTGGGTTCAATCTTATAACTTCTCTGAAATAAATATTATACGCAAGAGACCCAATACCAATAGGACAAGAGGTCATTAATCATTCGTTTATATATATATATATATATGAGAACCAATCCTCTATGGACGTCCATAGATAAGAAAATCATGGATGTTCATTATCATCCATTGTATTTTGATCCAACAACTAACATTGATAAATAGTAAATATTACAGAACATACGCGATGAATTACCTTTTGAAAGTATATAATGAGCGATGTATGTATTCGTGATGCTAGTGCCGTTAGATCGTGATTCAACTAGCGATAATTGATCGTCCCTGTAAAATTTTGTGACCTGCGAACGCCTACAGGAGGATAGATGATGTAAATTCTATATATATATATATCAATTTTTATTACATTAATGACTTAAAGTCATGAGAGATTTTAATTTGAAATAAATATTGACATTGAATGATGTAATTTGAAAAGGAAGCGTGACAGAGATGTTCTTGTATTATTATTCTGAAGACTAGCAATATCAACTTATCAATTAATGCGATTTTTCTTTCTATAAGAAATTTAGATTATTTTTAAAAATTACATTATTAGACTTTGGAAGTCCAAGAGAGACTTTAATTAGAAATAAATACTGACATTAAGATATGTAATTTTGAAAGGAACCGCGACAAAGATGGTCTTGCATTATTAACTTTGAAGGCTAGCAATATCAACTCTGTCAATTTTTGGATCTTTTCTATAAGAATTTAGATAAATAGTAATACACCTAGGAAATAAATTTCATGCCTGAATAAAAATACAAAAATCTAATCTTTATTAATTGAATCTTTGTCCTAAAAATTTCATCAATTATTAATTTTTATTTAATTAAGCACCTTTTATTATAAAATAGAGTTAATATGTTCACTTTGTTTCCGCAGTATTTCATATCGGAGATTGAAGTGAAAGTTGGACACGTGCACGATGAATAAACTCAAGAAGCACGTATTGCATGGTCTTTGGCTCAATCTTATATAACTACTGCATGAAAATGGGCATTGTCATCAATAATCTACATTCTGCAATAGGATAGAACCGATTAATCATTTATATATATATATATATATATATATATATATATATATCAATTTTTAAAAAATTACATTATTGACTTTGAAGTCATGGAGATTTAATTTAGAAATAAATATTGACATTGAACTATATGTAATTTTGAAAGGAGAGCGTGACAGAGATGATGCCATATTATTATTCTGAAGACTAGCATTATATCAACTTATCAATTAATGGATCTAGCTAAGAAATTTAGATAATTTTTTAAAAATTACATTATTGACTTGAAGTCAGAAGTTTAATTAAGAAAGATACTGACATTAAATGATGTAATTTGAGAAACGTAATGACAAAGTAGAGTGGTCTTGCATTATTAATATGAGAGGCTAGCAATATCAACTTGTCAATTTTTGGATTTTTCTTTTTATAAAGAAATTTAGATAAATAGCAATACACCTAGGAAATAAATTTCATGCCTGAATAAAAATACAAAGAAATCTAATCTTTAGTAATTGAATCTTTGTCCTAAAAATTTCATCAATTATTAATTTTTATTTAATTAAAGCACCTTTATTATAAAATAAGTTAATATTCCACTTTTGTTTCACGTGTTCTTATCGGAGATTGAAGGAAAGTTGGATATGGCACATGTGGAGATAAACTCGAGAGCGTATATTGCGTGGGTTTTTGGATTCGATCTTACTAATTTCTTTGAAACTGAGCATTATGCGTAAAATCACGTCTAGAGTAGAGCGAGAGGCGATTAATCGTTCGTTTATATATATATATATATATATCAATATTACATTATTGACTTTTAAGTCATGAGAGATTTAATTTGAAATAAATATTGACATTGAACGATGTAATTTGAAAGGAAGCGTGACAGAGATGGTGCTTGTATTATTATTCGAAGACTAGCAATATCAACTATATCAATTAATGGATTTTTCTTTCTATAAGAAATTTATGATAATTTTTTAAAAATTACATTATTGACTTGGAAGTCAAGAGATTTAATTAGAAATAAATCACTGACATTAAATGATGTAATTTGAAAGGAACCGCTGACAGAGATGGTCTTACATTATTAATCTGAAGGCTAGCAATATCAACTTGTCAATTTTGGATTTTTCTTTTATAAGAAAATTTAGATAAATAGTAATACACCTAGAAATAAATTTCATGCCTGAATATACGATCTAATCTTTATTATTTCTAAACTTATTATAATGAAAAATAACATTAGATTGAATCTTTGTCCTAAAAATATTTCATCAATTATTAAATTTTTATTTAATTACGCACCTGTATTATAAAAAGTTAATATTTCAACTTTGTTTCGCGTTTTAATATTGGAGATTGAAGGAAAGTTGGACACGTGCGTGAGAGAATAAACTCAAGAAGCACATATTGCATAGGTTTTGGGTTCAATCATATAACTTCTTTGAAATGAATATTATCGTAAAAAGGCCGATATGCTGAAATAGAGACGAGAAAGTGATTAATCATTCGTTTATATATATATATATATATATATATCAATTTTTAAAAATTACATTATTGACTTAAGTCATGAGAGATTTAATTTAAAAATAAATATTGACATTGAATGATGTAATTTGAAAAGCGTAGCAGGATGGTCTTGCATATTATTATTATGAAGACTAGCAATATCAACTTATCGATTAATGGATTTTTACTTCTATAGAAATTTAGATTATTTTATTACATTTATTGACTTGGAAGTTGGGGGATTTAATTTTGAAATAAATACTAACCCTGAATAATTGTAATTTGATAGGAGACAGTGACAGATATGATGATATTGCATTATTAATCCGAAGAATAGTAATGTCATTTATTAATTTATGGATTTATTTATTTATTTATTTATTATTATTATTTTTTAACATTGAGTGAATGAGACCCAAACCTATATGCATATTAGTATAAGGGCCTGATATAGATATATCTAGATATGCACATAGGCAATTAACTGCATTATGATACTGTAAGTAGAAATGATCATAAATATATATAATTAGCAACCATTCAAACAAGATGATCCTTCTTCCTGTCATTGCTGCTCCTCTGCTCTTGTTCTTCTCCTTCTGTCTCAGGAGGACATTATTATAATGATAAATTATCACAATATAATTAATTAAGTATTTATCTTATTTTTGTAAAAATCGATGTCTAAATATATTTATTGTCAAAAACATTCACAAACAAAAATGATTGCGAAAGTTATATAAACAAATATACATGACCGCCTTCACATTAGAAGGATGATAACTCTATCTTACTAGATGAGAAATTAGAGACCAACTACTCTTTTCTCTTAATATTGGCTAAGGTGAGTGATTTATCCATTATATATATATAATAATATATATAAATTTTATATAAACATTATGAAGAGTGAGCATTTTATATGTGTATATATATTAACTATAGCTATAAAAATCTTATATGACTTTAAGGAGGAGTGAATATTCGAATTTAATCCAACTTAAATAATTTTATTGTCCCAAAAATAATGTATTCATTATAGACTCAATTAATGATAAGTATGATTTCTTTTAATCTTTTTAATATGCGTAATCTATCCTATTTTTACGTAATGTACATTTATATATACATGTATGTATATTAGAACTGAGTAGTAGAATATATATTCATCTTCATTCATTATAAATTTTTATATTAAAAATATATTTTTATTTATAACGAAGGCATATTAAACAAATAATTGTTTTTTTTAAATGGATAAACATGATTTATTGAAATAAAAAGCAATAAAGAAAGGATTGTTAGCAAACCTTTAATAATGTCAAAATAATGACAATTTTTTATTTTTCTCAAAATTTATACATACAATATTTTAGAAATCATATAATTTGCTCAACATTCGATATTACATTTTTGAAGTTTTCTATCAATTGGTTTTATATTTTTAAATTGTTACCCAATGTGCATCTATTTTTCTTAATAAGAAACAATATCGAGAGACGATGTAAATGACACACACACTGTATGTTCTTCAAGTAAATAAGATTTTATGAAAAATATATATGGCTCCGGCGGATGATTGGTAGCTCTCGGCGGGATGAGGGGTTTCTTGGTAGCTCTCGCGATGATCCTACCAACCTCAGAGGATGGCTCGGCGGTTCAGGCGGTCGGGTAGGGCTACGTGGAGGCTTTCGCAGTGAACACTCGAAATCAGCGTCCCTGAAAGTCGTTCTCAAGACCTCCCTCCTACTCATCTTGAGACTTCTTCAAGTTCTTTGGTTTTCAAAGCTTGGCGGTGCGAGAGGGACCTCTTGTCCGGGCGTTGCTCACACTCCACTGAACCCCCTACCTTGTCCGCCATAAAGCGTCGCCCGTTCTGGTTGCGAGTACTCACTTTGCAAAAATGCCTCGGATGCGGGGCATAAGACCCGGGGAATGCGAGCACCTCATCACACCGCAGCGTTGTGCGGTTGGTCATCTTGCATCCCAGCGTCGCTCCGCACACCCCCACGAGATCGGACCCAAAACCGAGTCGGATCAAAGCACTTCTCGCCAAATAATCAATGGAACTAAAACCACTCCTCAGGTCCCTGTCACGCCCTTCTCTGCGCCTCTGCTTCACATTGTCTCGCTCCCTGTTGAAGCCATTCTCAAATCCAAAGATGATCTCAAAAAAATGGTGATTATCAGGGTTATCTCCGGCAACACAAGCGTCCGTTCTCTTCACACTTCCCTCTCGCGATGTTTTGGATCCAAATTCATGCAGACATATAACACCTTTCAACAACGACTTCGTCCTCACGATAGCTCTGCGAGAGCGAGCTACGGTGCGTGAAGAGAAGCCCAGTGACTTTGTCTCTCCGTTCATTTTCTAACTGCGTCAACCTATCTCATTGGATGCGGTCGGATCGCATCGATCGTGACCCGAGCCTCGCGGATTCGCGCAACCAGCCTCCACTTCCTTTATTTGGGCGGGATTCTATTAGCCGAGGTTCTTGACCCGCCCGGAACCTAATCTCGTCCAAAAGAAGAACATATCACAGCTGAACCCTCCAGAACCCTTGTTAGACTCAAACCTTCCATTCTCTTGTCGAGATCACTGTTGGCGTCGGGCGTGAGGAGCTTCATCGTCAGCGGAAGATGATGGCGTCCATACCCTTGATCTAGGATCGTTCCTGGCGGGACTTCTACTAACTACTCGGCTCCATGACTTTGGTTTTATGTTCCCAGCGGCCAAGGGCGAAAGGCCTCTTGAGCCCATCTCGATGATCCCATTGTTGGCGGAGGCCAGTGCAGAGCTGCTCCGGTCTTGTGCCCGTCGATAAAGATGCCGGGCGTGGAATCTCGGGCGGCGGAGATCTTCTCATACGCCCGACCGGCGGCTTGCGGTCGGCGTTGAGACTCCGGTGATTTCTCGGGTGCTTCCGAGAGGGAGAACAAACTGTGCCCTTATGCGGTGGCAGCGTGTTTGGCTCCCACCAGCCCATGATTCCGTCGCAGTTGCCTCGGGATGCGGTGCCTGTCCAATCTTTTGGATCCTTGCAATCGTCTCGCATACGCCTGCGGGATCGATCTTCTCCAAAGATTCCGCAAGCACTTGCTTCTGCTACTGCCTCGAGATGAGCTTTCATCTCGCGTGATCGAGATCGAATACGTCACGCGATCAGATCAGTTGACTGACGGGCCAGAGTGAGCCCTGAGCTACTTCTCTAATGCTTGGGGTGCCTCGGGATTCACTGCATGCTGAGTCCCCAAGCGATCGTAATTCAATCCCTCAAGATAATAAACAATCTGACTCCACTGTTTATTATCTAGTGATGATGTGCTGACGGTCAAGAAATTCCTTTGTTTTCAGGATAGCAGATCATACACTAGCTGATGAGAGACCTACCAACTCACCTCGAAACCTCTCCCACCGTCAATTCACATCCACTGAGGCGTTATAAATGGATGTTCAAGGATGGACTGTGGTCCCCGAGCATAAACTCTAATAAATTCTCTGCTCCTAGACTCCGCTACCATTGATCCTCGGCTTTGAGACGATTAGCGAACCTCCTCGATTGGGGTCAGAAGGCGAGGGAACTCTCGAGATAATGATTTGGCGGAAGGAATGTTTCTTTCCTTGAGAGGAATGTCCTCCTCCTCAACTGAACAAACCCCTATCGCGATCGAGCGGGTTGATGCTCATACGACCCGATGTCATACACGTCTCTCTACTAGCTGTCGTGCACCTCGAGCATTTCCTTGCACTAAAATTCCTTCCCTCGGTCCTAAGCTTCGAGTGGGAAGGGTGGCCGGCGCTAAGAGACCTTCCGGGCTTATTTGGAATGTAGAAGAGGCGAGTTCGTACCTACTCCCCAGGGGTCCTCGAGATTCCACGAGAGCAAGAGGATGTACTAAAGCGTCTCATGCCTAAACTAAACATTAAGTTCTCTTGGCCGAAAGAACTTCAAAGGAACTCTCCGGTCACGGACAATCTCAAGGTCGGAACTGAACATAATTGTTCGATGAAATGTGGAACGTTAGCGTGTGGTAAAACCTTCTACAATGCCATCTAGTTAAGGACATTATTTTAAATTCTATTGTGTGTGTGGATATATGTATCTTTCTAAGAATCTAAACTTCGGAAATTCACTTATCTCCCTCATGGCGTTTAATTGTGAGCAAATCTTTTTGACTCTTTTGATTTATCTCAGCACTGAGGCTCTGCAGGAGAGTATGATGTGTGCACGGATAGCTCCCAAAGTCTACGGTATTTTTATTACATAAAGGATCCTTTTCCATTCTCCTTTGTCTCACTAATCGACTTAATAATCTCTCAGTGGAAACTTGTACACAAGTGTTTATGGTCGAAACTCTCGCTTCCCTCGGACACTGCTTTGCTGGAGCGAACTTTAAAATATTACAGAAACCTTATTTCCAACTCCATGGGTAATTTGTGGTGATTTATCCTACGTGTTTTCCCACGAAGATAAAAATAATGGGATCTCTTTAACTGAGCGACGATCTCACCTCCCAAAATATCCTTGGTGAGACTTGACCCTTGTGAGTCCACCATTTTGATTAGTGGGAGAAGATATACTTGCCGGACGATGGACAATCTAACCCCATTTGGGCTGAGACTCGATCGAGTTTTCTTTATTCTCGCTTATGTTGGACCACTTTTATACTTTCCCCGAACCTACATGTCGTCCTCCGAGTTTGGTTGGGATCAGCTCACCATTACGCTGGTTTTGGCGACCACTGACCTCAGTCGGGACCTGTCACCGATTTGAGAGTGCAGTGCACTTTCAGGATCCCGAGTTATCTCTTTTATAAGCAGTGGTGGACGGAATTAATCCCTGTTGGATGCTGGAGCATTTATCTTATCCAAAGAAACTTGCTTATCTCAAATCTAAACTTACGTCCGTGGTCCATTAGCACTTTTGGGAGCTTCCAGAAATCGCTCAAGATCGACTACTCCCCGAACTTAATTCCACCGATCTTACTGATGAAAACCAGTACAACTCGGGAAGAATCACTCCGTTTTCACAAATCCGTATGAAATCTCACTTCTATACCCAATCGGGAAATTCTTAAAACAATGCTCCGGAACCAACACGAGCCAGCAATACGTAAA
>NC_052473.1:17886790-17903426 GCF_009730915.1 Dioscorea cayenensis subsp. rotundata | reverse complement strand
CGGGCCGGGTATCGTCTGATTAATGTGACCAAAATTGAAATCGGTCAAACCCGGATAAAACCAGCAAACCGGCCGATTGAACCGGAACCAGAAAAAACCCGGTTTTTTTATTTAGGTTTAAGTTTGATGATCTCTTTTGGAATTTCAATTTCTCTCTATCGCATACTCCTTCCTTGGGCCTTAGCCATTCGATCCCCGATCCCCTGATCCCCGATTCCCCTGCGAGGTTTGATCCCCCTGAGCTGAGAGGAAAACGTCTTTGTGCAAGGCTGGCGCTGCAAGCTTCCAAGTTCCAAGTCAGCCATGTTCTTTTGACACATTCACAACCCTTCATCTCTTCTCATTTCCAATCTTTCCTTAATTCTCATAGGCAGAGGAGCTCTTTCCATACTCATAAATCATAATCAGGTTTTCCACTCTTATTCCAATCGCCCAAATCCAGATGGTATTATGGTTTTTTTTTTTTCATGTTTTTGATATTTTGTGTATTATGTATTAATCCTGTAATGATTTTATATTAGTGCATTAATTCAACTATTTATTAGTGTTTGAGAATTTCAAGTAAGAATGGTTAATGATTTTTATTTTTTATAAGACATTTTATTTTACAGGGACTCCGTTCTTGCCTATCTTCTGTTCTGCAAACATTGAAGTAGATGGACTGGATTTCTTTCAAAAAGTTAAGGCCAACTACCCTACTTTGCTTTTTATTTTTTTAAGCAGCAGCTTGCAGCTTACGAAGAGAAGATTTACAGCATTATCCGTGACAATGTGAAGAAAGATTTGACTTCTTTAGTTCTTTGCTTTCCATCTGTATCCAGGTTTGATGCATGTTTTATTTTCTTTTTACATTGTTTTTTGTTTATTCCGTAATTGTTTGGTTGTTGATACATTCAAAGCTTTTGGGTGCTGAAATATCTGTTTTAGTATCATTAATAATATAAAAGCTTGATTATATTTTGGGCAGTTGATTGTGTTACCTCTCTGAAATTTGACTTAATGGTTGGATAAATATTCCTGCTCAATTTTTTCAATAATTTCTATTTTTCCTGTTGGTAGTAGCTATTGATATTTGCTATACGCACTTTGCATGCATGGTTTGAGTTTATCTCTGCTGCTAATCATTGTTTATCTTTGAAAAAGGCACCAAAGACAGCCAAGGCAGCTTTGCTGCAAGGATCTGGGGGTTCTTTTCATAATCATACTCAGAGTGATTGGAATCGAATTATTGAGAACCTCAATAATCTTTTGGAAGCCTTACAAGAAAATCATGTATGATTTATATGGCAAAATATTTTACAAGAAAATCATGTATGATGCTCTGAATAATAAGTCAATAACCACTGCCATGACTTTCTTCTCTAGTCTTGCTCATAGACCTTGTCTTTGCTTCTCCTTGTGTTTATTATTGGCCTGTTGGATGTTTTTTTTTACTTTATTTGGTTAAAGAATTTGGCATTAATGAAGTTGTGTGTGTATATATATATTACTTGTGCTGTTTTTATGGACTCTTTTAGTTTACAGAGCATGTGTTTGTGTTATTATTATTATTTTTTTAAATTACATCTATCTAATAGCTAATGTCAATGTTGAGTACTTTATTCATTTGGAAATTTTAATATTGTATCAAATCAATCAAAAAGCATAATATAATAGCAATATGCTGCTTATATGTCTTTAAGATTATAAACAATCCATTTGTTATGTGGCATAAGACTCTCATGTGTGCTATTGGTGGTTGCAATTAACATCTTTTTTTTTTTAAATCTTATGTAGATTGCGACAAAATGGATACTAATGAATCGGGATCAACACTGTCGAATGAAGTGCAATCTACTAGTGTAAATGTTCGACAAAAAAAAGACATTGCATGTAAATACATAAGCGAGGCGCAAAATTCTCAAGGAAAAAGAATGTTGGTTTGCAATTTTTGTCATAAACAAAATGCAGGAGGAGGGATTAAAAAAATGAAACAACATCTTGCTGGATCAAAAGGCAATGTTGATTCATGCAAGCGAGTACCTTCAGATGTTCGGTTTTTGATGCAAGGGCATTGAAAGAAAATGTTCAAAAGCCCAAAGAAAAGAAAGGATGTTTTGATGAACTTGAAGGTGATGGTATTGGAGACACTTCTTGTCAAGTAGGCAAAAGTAGTACTTGTGTGGGTGCAAATTCCAATGGAAAAAGAAAAGCTTCTTTTGGCATTGAATCATATTTTACACATGGAATTGCCGATCCTACCCAACCAAGTATAAAGGCTTCTTTGCAAAGTTAGGAGAAATGGCACGATACTGATATGTCAATTGCGATGTGGTTTTATCAAGCATGCATTCCTCTAAATGTTGTTAACTCTCCTTTTTTCCAAGTTGCAATTAGCAAGATAGCAAGTATGGGTCATGGCTATACTGGTCCTAGTTATCATGCATTAAGAGTTAACTTGTTAAGAGATTACAAGCAACAAGATGGATGGACAGATTCAAGACAAAGATCTTTGATCAATTTTCTAGTATATTCTCCTAAAGGCATATCATTTATTAAGTCAGTTGATGCTTCAGGCTTTATTACAAATGCAGAGACATTGTGCAATCTCTTTTCTAAAATCATTGAAATGGTTGGTCCTAAAAATGTAGTTCATATGGTGACAGACAATGGAGCAAATTACAAGGCTGCTGGAAGGAAGATTACATAGAAGTATGTTAATATTTATTGGTCTCCATGTACCGCTCATTCTATAAATTTGATTATGAAAGATATTTCTGAAATGTATACTGTTCATAGTTTGGCTATTCTTGCTTCAAAGATAACAGTTTTCATCTACAATCATAAATGGGTTTTGAATTGGTTAAGAAACAAACCAAATTGGACAGAAATTATTCGTCCAGGAGCTACTCGTTTTGCCACTACTTTATTGCATTGCAGAGTTTGCATGACCATAAAAGTTACTTACAAGCTTTGGTTGTTTCTTCAAACTTCAAAAAATTTCTTACTATGGAAAAAGGGAGAGAAGTAAAGCAAATTATTTTGGATGAAAATTTTTGTAGAAATTGCTTGATAGTGGTGAAGATAATGGGGCCATTGATTCGTTTGTTACGAATTTGTGATTCTGATGAAAAGCCGGCAATGGGATACGTGTATGATGGAATATATAGGGCTCGGAAAAGCATTAAAGAATTGTTCAAAAGGAAGAAACATTTGTACAAGCCTTACACTTCCATTATTAAAGATCGGTGGAATAGGACTTTACATACGGGAATTCATGTTTTGGCATATTGGTTGAATCCGGCATTTCAATTTGATGAGCATAACTTGTGCCAAAAATTGGAGGTTCAACGAGGCATACTTGATGTAATTGAGCAGCAAACAATGTTTAAACCAAGTGAACTCATGGAAGAGATGAAAGTATTTAGGGAAAGACAAAAAACTTTTGCTCGGCCACTTGCTTTAAGCACTAGCAAGACTACTACTCCTGGTAAGATTGAAATTGCTTTATTTTAACTTATATAACATATAATTGATTTTTAAGTTTTTAATTTTTATAATTGTTCAATATATTAACATAATTTTGCTATATATTTTTGTAGATGAATGGTGGAAATTCTTTGGTTGTGATGTTCCTAATTTGCAAAAATTGGCAATTAAGATTCTTAGTCAAACTGTTTCTTCTTCTGGGTGCGAACGTAATTGGAGTGTATTTGAACATATACATACCAAAAAAAGAAATAGATTGGAGCACCAACGACTCAATGATTTAGTATATGTTCATTATAACCTACGTTTGCAACATAGGTACAAATATTTGTGTTTTTTTACTCTCACAAAATTCATATGATATTGATGTAATTTTTTTTCCTAGGTTGGCTTCAAAAAATAGATCTTATGATCCAATTGATTATGAGTGTATTGATAAAACCGAATTTTGGGTGGTGGAAGAAAAACCGGAAGGAGAACTTGATTATGATGAATTGGAATCTATGTTAGAAGAGCAACCAAGAGTGGATGAAGAATCAACCAACTTGTCTAAAGGTTAATCTTATTAAGTTTTTGAACTATTATTTTCACAATAGTTAATGTTGTTGATATTTAATATTCTTATGATTTTTTTAGGTGGTAATGAAGATGATATGGTGGGCATTGAGGATGATGATAATGCAATGAATGGTGTCCAAGGAATGGCTATCAATGAGTTGGATGAAGAAAATTGGCTTACATGATTACATCTCCTATAAGAAATTAGATGAAAATGTTTTTGCTATGTTGTTGATTTGGTAGACTTTCATATTGTGGTTAACTTGTTAAGTTTTTGCTATGCTATTGATTTTGTAGACTTTCATATTTATGTATGGATGTTGTGGTTAACTTGTTAAGTTTTTGCTATGCTATATATTTTGTAGACTTTCACATTTATGCATGGATGTTGTGGTTAACTTGTTAATTATTTGCTATGTTGTTGATTTTGTAGACTTTCATATATATATATATATGGATGTTGTGGTTATAGTTGTTGAGTTTTGTGCAATTTTGGATATTTTTTCTTTTGAAAATTTCAAAAATTATTTAGGATTGTATATATATTTTTTGTTTGATCTCAAATTAGCTTTGTTGTTATGATTTTATCTTTTAATACATATTATTTAATTTTTAAAAAATATTTATAATTTTATATTATTTTAAATATATATTTATGATGTCATCCGGTCTGACCAGAATGGGTCATCTGGTTGGACCGATCAACTCATTACCTAAATCTGAGGCCGGTTCGCTTCCCGGTCTGGTTTTAAAAACATTGGGATGAGCTTATCTCCTAGAAATATGGATTTCGCCTTTCAAGATGACAATCATGTCTGAGATTAGCCATTCTCAATACTGGCATCTGGGCCGTCTATCAAAGATAGGGACTCCCAAATTGAGTAGTTAAGCGTCTGGGCGAAGGATGAGTCAGGGAATTTTCCTAGTCTCAAGCAAAACAATTCTTGTTAATGACTCTTAATATCTCTTCCTTTCTCAAAGAAAATTTGAAATTGAAATCAACATGAAAAAAAAAGACAATTTATAATAAATATATTTCCATGTTTATTTTGGCATGTATTTTTTATCTGATACTTTTCAGTCCCCGAATATTTTATTTAACTTCCATAATACACTATCTCAAGAGTAACAGTATCAGTAAATTTGAAAATAATTCTAAGTAGAATCATGGCCCTTACTATGACATAACATATCTGCAAATGAAGGTGGGTCTGGAAATGGGCCACCAATTTCTCTGCCTGGTGTCCCTTCACCCTCTGATGGAGTCCCTGCATCATCATCATCATCATCATCATCATCATCATCCACATTCCCAACAACATGATCATCATGTCCGTTATAAGAAGCGCTCACTGAACTCTGCATCTCCAGTGCAACCATTTCCTCTTCTTTTTTATCCTTGAATGTATCAGCACATTGTAACTCTGGCCTGTCATGGTATTTGATCATCAAAAGAAGTCTTTGCCCAAATGATAACTTAGGATCAGCATCTCTGACAATGTGCCAATTCTGATAGAAGAACATGGATATATGTATCAGAAAGGCAAGCATGGAGGTCACACCAGTGATGAGAAACAATCCCCAAAAGCTCTTGAAAGTAATCATGCTTGAAGATGAACCATCTTCCTCAACAGAACATGCTTCAACATCATACAAGTAACGTTGGTCAAGGTCTTCCATTTTTTCTTTCTTCTCTGTCATGTTTAAAATGGCTCTTGAAACATCTGCAACCATTGGTGATCCTATGGGAAATGCCTGCAAATTAATCGACAAATAAATCACAAGTTAGTAATTAGAATGCGGAAAAACAATGCAAATGTTGGTTTAATTTCATCAGACTTACAAAGCCAAATCCATTGGTTTTGTATATAGGTCCAACCATGGTGTATTTGCCACAGTGATTGTGGAGGAACGCTTTGACGTAAGGAATCTCATCGACAATGGCAGCCACTGTTCCACTGCTTAATCCCTCTTCATACTCATCTGGGGTTTTGTATGGAATGAGTCTTGATTCATCAAAGTTCGATCCTTTCAAAAGACGAAGCACGAATGAACCAACCAAGTAGCCAACTTTGCTTTTGCTCCTTAAAAGCTCACTGAAATCAGTGAGAGTCGGTTGGCGTTGTTCCACTGTCAATATCGACGATAAGCTTGCAGTATAACTTTGCTGCAGAATCAGGACTACAAACAACCAAATAATCAGAACAATCCTTGATATATTGTTCATCATGCTCCCCCTGTGAGCGAAGACAAGAGTCGAGAAAGTGAAGTAGAAGATTGTGCCGATTTGGTTAGATGGAGGACCTCTGAATTCTAAATTAACACGGTGTTCTAAAATCCAAACCACAATCCCTGTGAATATGAAGAATACACCAGTGGCAATCCAGAGGCTTGTGCTTAATGGCTCTGCAAATGTCCATGCATTCTTCCTACGCCGATCCCTGACGGGGACAACCATAAACACACCAGACTCAGTGTACGGCATAGTGAAATCAACATACTGAGATCGGTTCGCTATCACTGTTATATCCCCAACTACAGCATCATACCTCTGCATTAATCAGTCAAAAAAGAAAAATGAAATACAATGCAGATAAGCAAGCATCAAAATTCAAGTGATCACTGACCTTGAGGTACACCTGATAAATAAGATCATCATAACTTCCACTCATTTCTCCCGTCTCATTGACAAAGTATTCATAAGTATAATTGACTTTATAAGGCAATGCAGCCATTACTTTATCAAAGACTTCAATGCAGTAACCTGTTGGTCGAATTGAAGAATCATTAGCAGTAACATTCACAAACTCACGGAAACCAGGTTTCACCGGAATGCCAACACTAAGATTTCTCCCATTGGTTGGCCACTCCCATCCTCTAGGAGGAACATGAGCAGAATCACCAGGCCAATTAATAGCTTCAACCTTAACATTCTTTTTTGCATTCAATTCCATAGAAAAACCATTAGCTGGTGTCCAAAATCCAATCCTGTGTCTCCCATTTCCAACAACATTAACAATCTCAAAGTTGTTTGTCTCGAGCTGTCCATCAATCAGATGAAACTTCCCACTAATTCCATCAAATGTGATGTTTGAGATCCATTCGACAAGTTCTGGACCAATCTGTGACTTGCCAATACTTTCCAAATCAGTAGAGTTCTTCCTCACATTGTTCATCAAGAATGTGTAATTTGCCGAAAAAACGCTCTCAGCTGCCATTGCTAATGACCATACAGTATCATAAGCCCATAAACTAAACACTGTCAAGGGCTCACTAACTTGAGCAGATGGATTCTCCAACTTAAATTTCTTAACAAATCTTGCCTTGAAATCTTGAAGCCTGTGGTTATCCTCACTGACATAAGGTTTAATACCCAAAACACCTTGCATTACACTGGTTGCTGATGATCCATAGAGGTCCACAATGTCTGTCAAGCCATAAGTAGTGATCCAAACATAACCTTTGTTCATCATTCCTGTTTTTATTTGCATTTGAGAAGACTTTGAAACCAAGAGAATATGGCATGTGGACAATGAAGACTCTGGTTTGCATGTCCTTGAGGCTTCTCAAGCTCCTTGCTAATGAGCTTCATCATTGGCTGAAAATAGGAATTGGACTCGGTGAGTTACGGGGCATCGATCTCAATAAGGGCATCGATGACATGCGGTATAATTCCGTTCCCGAACTCGGTGTCTGCATAGATCAGGACTACTTGTCTCCATCCAAAGTTTTGAACAAGAGAAGCAAGGACTTTGGCCTGAGAAGCATCATTCATTCCAGTCCTGATGAAGTATGGAGACTTCTTTGTTGAAAGAGAAGAGCTCTTAGCAGTGAAAGAGATGATTGGAACTTGAGCACTGTTTCCAAGCTCAATCACAAACTTAGCTTGTCTTGATGTTTGTGGTCCAATTATAGCTTGCACTTGAACATTCTTCAAAAGATCAAGAGCTGCATTTCATACACACAACCATGAAACCATGAATTTCACATACATAACAAACAATTTCTTGTTTTATAAGATGATAAAGCTATCGCAGAAAGAGATAGGCATGTATGCAGATATGCACGCAGTAGCTTTTAATAACCCTTTAAAGATAAATTCTCCTATCATGTAATCTGAAAAAAATATTATTCTTTATCCAAAAGATACACACTAGAATCAGTAAATAATACTGGTAAATAGTATTGTGCCTTAATGTTTGTGTTTTATTTTTATTTTAAAAAAAAAAACTGCACCAGGCAGCTATTTATTAAAACAGAGAAAGGAAATTAACAAAAACATACAAAGCAAAGGCACCAGCTAGAACACAATGCCTTAATGTATATTGCATAAACAGTACTAATCAACAATATTACAAAAGCAAGATTTTGAATTCTCAACGCTATATATATATTGTAGTGAGTTACCATCGCACTATCAATGGTTCCTCCATGACATACTATACTGGTAAATAGTATTGTGCCTTAATGTTTGTTTTTTATTTTTATTTAGCGCACTCGACGACTATTTATTAAAGCAGAAAGAAACTAGAAAAACATACAAAGCAAGACACACATCTAGAACCACGGTGCCTTAATGTATATTGCCCTTACAAGCGATGCTAATCAACAATATTACAAAAGCAAGATTTTGAATTCTCGACTCTATATATATATATATATATAGAAAAGGTTCTCTGTGGACGTGCATAGACGTCCACGGATAGCTTCGACAATCTAACGCTTTACTTTAGAGTGAGGAGCTGTCTTGGAGTGTAAGAGTTCATTAGTTTTAATTTTTGTTTTATCATGGTCGTTTTCTTTCGTCATGTTCATAAGCACGTTAATAATGTTTTATTGAATAGTGTCCGTACCGTTGGATCGAAATCCAGCGGTCCAGTAACATTCGACGATTTTTGAATGCAGTGAGCGTGCATAGAGGTTGATCATCCATCATATATATATATATATATTGTAGTGAGTTACCATCGCACTATCAATGGTTCCTCCATGACACACTATTCTCCGTGCTTCATTCAATCAAATAACATTGAAACATGAATGAACTGTATAACAAACACCCCACATCTAGAGACGTACAGAGAGAAACAGAGACATTTATTTATTAAAGTCTAAACAAGAGAGACAGAGAAGGAGAGAAGACCTGCAGAAGCAGAAGCAATACGATCATCCTTGTTGACATCTTGCAAATGAAGAGAGAGCCTTTTGGTGAAGTTTGAGTGAGAATTGTAAAAGTCCTCCATGGCCATGGACATGCAGCTCCAGCTTATGTTTCCCAGCCATGTCTTAGTGTCAAGAATCACGCCAACATCAAATGAACTAGTGGTGTTTCTAGATTTGTTGGAAGTGGTGGTTCCCTGAGCATAGACTTTGTTTTGCCCAATGCTCAGACATGAAAACAAGATGAAGAGAAGCAAGATTAAGTGATGATGCCCTGGCTTCCCCATCTCATCATGTTTCTTCATAATAAATGTGGATATAGTGTTTCTTCATTTCACTCAAAATTTTTGTTTATAAGTTTAGGATGGAAGTCTTTGTGCCTCATAACAAGTCAAAGTCAAATCAAGTCGTTGCCAACGTGTTTGCTTGACTTCCAGGTCAACCAAAGAGTAGGTTTTCTCTCAACCAGAAGACAAGGAGTCAATGGTTTTACAATGTAAATTTTATTTTAATTATAATAAAATTACACTTGCACCGTCCTAGTTTTTTTACAAAATATAGAAATGTGATTTCGGATTTGGAACCATGCATAGTTTTTGTCTTATCCAATATCTCGCTTTTTTGACAAAATTATGGAATTTTTGGTGGAATGCAAGAACACCATAGACTGTTTTATTTGTTTTTTTTTAAATAAATATGGATAAATCACAAATTTATTAAAAAACTTTTTTATTGTGCTATTATTTAGAATATTTGGTTAGAAAAAAATATTCATATTTTTAATTGTAACTTGCTCCCATTACTATTGATTATTCTCAAAACTAATAATATATTTTTATTTAGTCTATGTAGTCTCTAGGATAAAAATTAAAAGAAAAAAAATTGAATTCTTAGTGGCATGTGAAAATGATTGGAGAAATCCAACAATCAACACTGGATCCGGCTAGTTCTACTCTATTTATTAAGATCACAATGCAATAAAAATAATTACCAATTGGAGTTCTATATTAGCGATAACATTGCTAATTTTTAATTGTAATATAAATATGTACATATATTATTTAGTTTGAGTTTAAAATACTATGAAATAATGTAAAAACTTTTATTTTATCAAAAGAGTTTTTTCACCAAAATACAAGATAAATTATGATATTTGTGAAGTAATAATTTAAATGTTTTTGTGATTTACATAGAAGAAGAATGTCATCTTTACAAGATAGTTTAATAAGAAATGAGTTATTAAATCATATAATTAATTAATTTTATGCGAATATCTGTTTTTGACATGTTCATATGTTGAAGTTGATGGGAAGTTGTTGATTAATTTGTTAACTCCTTCACATGCATTTCAGTGCTAAGACCGCTAAGTTAGGCTTATGACTTGACTCATGAGATTACTTCAATTTTATGTTCTCTAAATAAATAGATAAAAATTCCAATCATAATTAAGTATTGCCTTAATTAACATAAAACATCTTGAGTAAAGATCTCATGCATCTGAGGTCATAGTTTCTTGATGTCATGTGTGCTTTTATGTGTTAATGTTCTTAGTTGTATGTGGATTGCTTGTTGATCGTATTGCTATTGTTGTTATTTTTTTTCTTGTACTCTGCTTAGGCTATTTACTTCTCAGTTTTATTAATCTAAGTTTTGTCCATTTTAACAAAAATAAAATAAAATAATAAAAATTAAAATATAAAACATCATTCCCAATATAGAAATGCTATTTATGCCGAATTAATAGACCGAATTGGTAGTCCAAATAATGTGGATGTTTAATAAAAAAAAATAACGTGGATGCCAAATTGGCATCCATATCAGCATCCACGTCATTCTTTATTATCTTTATTTAAGATTTAATTTTTTTTATAATCTAAACCCTAATATTTCACGCCCCAACTCCAGTTCGCCAGACTTGATGCGCTGACAAACCACCGCACACTTATAGTGCATAGCACAATAGGTATTTAAGGCCTCAAAACCCATTACAAAACATAGCATACAATCTAACATAACTGTAAATTTCAAAAGTCATAATTAGAAATTTACAAAAAAATTACTAAATACATGCCGCATAGTTTACAATACAAACAGAATTATAGCTTAACCAACACCATGGATAGGATTGCTATTTGCTCACTCTCAATAAGCTATGATACTCCTGATATGAAAAAAAATAATTAAACAATATATTATGAGCTTGACAGCATTGTAAGTATCCATTAAAAACATCAGGATCATAAAAGTTTCAAAATTTCAAAACTCAAACAAAGTATAATAAAATACAAGTTATCATAATCAAATTCATAAGTCAAGTTCTATCAATAAAACATAACTGATCAAAAAGTCATGCATATATGTCCCATAAATAATTATTACCAAAACAATATGTCAGAGGTCATATGTTTATCCTCGGTGACCCAAGCTAGAATATCAGAGTTTATTTATTTACACTCGATAACTCTAGCCAGAATATCAGATGCCGTTATTCTTCATCGACGAAATGATGCGAAAATATAGTCTCTTAAAAAAATACTTGTTGACAAGGTCAGTATTTAACCCCCAGTGGCAAGGTTAGTGCACAGTTAATTGGGACTAATTTCTATGTTAAAATACTTCATGTTCACAAAAAACAACAAACTATCAAAGTTCAAATTTATCAAAATACAAAGTAATTTACCAAGAAAATTTTATGTCACCAATCTTATGATCCCATTTTTAGAATATCAAAATAAGCAAGTTAGAATTCAAACTTGAATAGATACTTTAAAATTATAATTAATCATAAAACAAAAAATATATATAACATTTTCAAGCAACTCAGAAGAATACAAATAATCTTAAATTAAATAGACTATCTAATTATTCATAAATTTAAATAATCAGAAACTAAATATGAAAATCCAGAGGTTAAATAATCAAAATTTAAATAAATTATCTGAAAATTCAGAATTTAAAATAATCCGAATTTGAAAAAAAAAACATTTAAACACTTCAAATTCAAAAGAATTAATGAACATTTAGGGGGCGTTTGGTTGGATGTAATTCTAAATGCAGTGGATTTCTAATTACAATGTAATTAGAAATACTTGGTTTTCAAAATACAGTGCAGTCAAATCTTGTGTTTGGTTAAATGTAACCAAAATTAATGTATTATAAAATTTTATGTTTGTTTGAAAAGATTTGTAAATCTGTAATTGGAAAATGCATCTGTATATGTGTGTGTATATGCATATATGCATATATGTATACAATTATATATATGTATAAATATATGAATATATGTGTATATATGCATATATGTATACGAGTATATATATCTATATAAGTACATGTATATATGTGTGTATATATTTGTATATGTATATATATATAGATATATAAGTATATTTATCTGTATAACTATATGTATATACATATACATATATACATATATGTATGTGCATATACACATATACATATATGGGTATATATATGTATATGTGTAAAAATACATATATGAGTATATATATGCATATATGTATGTGTATGTGTATATATACGTATATGAATATATACATATATAAGTATATATATATGTATAAGTATATGTATATATGTATATATGTATATATGTATATATGTATATGAGTATATATATGTATGTATAAAAATACTTGTATATGTTTATATAAATATATAAATGTATGTGTATGTGTATGTGTATGTGTATGTGTGCATGTATGTATATATATACATTAGTTTTCAACTCCCAGGATTTGGTTTTACGCCCAATTTGGGCGTAAAACCAAATACACCAAAAAAATACTATTGTAATGTATTCCCAATTATATCAGGATTTGTAAATACACTCAAACAAACAATGAATTTCATGAAGTAAGTATTTTGTTTTACATGTAAAACCAAATACACCTAAACAAACACACCCTTAAATAATTTCAAGATAATGCCAAAATACTATTAATTAAATAAACATAATTTGACTAATAAACAGAAATCCAATTATTCAGAATAAATAAATAAAATATTTAATTTCAAATTTAGCTAAAGTCAAAAGATCTATATATATATATATATATATATAGCATAATTTATATGTGGTTACTTACCTGCCTAACGCCCAGATTTTGAATTCACACTAATCGAGTTTTCTCGGAAAGTCCTATATTTGGGAATAACCTATTAGAATTATAGACAAAACAAATTCTAAAATTTATATGAATGCAAAAACATTTTCAAGACACTAACGAAGTTAACAAAGTCAAGACTAATAACCAATTCTCCTACAACCCCTAAGTTTGAAATCAGCATAGCTTTGCAAATTCTAACCCACATCAGAAATTTCAATCTTCTGAGAAAACTAGACATCTACATCTATATTATATCCAAATCTCACAATGCTTTGAGATCTACAAAATTTAAGCAACCACTTTTAAAAATCATAAACATGCAAACCAACAATTTCAGGCATGCCCTTTCTAATAAAAATATCTCACAATATAAAACTTAAAGTAAGAGCATATAACTAATTCAAAATTGAACAACTTTCTTATTAAACATAAGTCCTGATTCAACCTCTAAGATCCTCAAATTCTCTGATCAATCTTCATGCTTCCTACAGAAATGTCATTGAGTACATCTACAGAAATCTAATCATATCTTACAAATTACAAAAGTAAAAATTCTAAAATTTGGCAATAAGCTAAATAAGACCTCAATCTAAAATTTTTCTATTTTGATCTCTTCCGAATTCTATCTCTAGATCTTCCAAATTAATTAGGGATCTCTTCTATAATACCATAAATTACTAAAACATATCATCCTTATACCCATCCAATTTATAATAAAAAATTTCAACTCATAACAAATCTCCTTTAGCACCAGTCGTAAGAGAATTGCAATTAAATCAGGTTATCGATCTCTTCCAATAGCAACCAAGGCATACAATTGAAGTTAACACAAATTTTCATGCTTATGAATGCACAAACATAGACATCATCAAAGTCATTAAGCATGAAAACTAAATCATATCTAATAAAAAAAAAAATAGATCTTATCAAATTCAGGTCATACACCTATGATCCCTCTCCTTGGAAGAAATTCGTGAAAACAAAAAAAAATTCAATGCTTCGAACAAAGAACTTTTTTCCGCAATGTAGATGGGATCAGAAAACCATAGATAGGGTAACGGCTAGTTCTCACTTTCTTAATTTGCAAAACCGAAACAAAAGAAGGTGAAGAGGTGGCTAGAGTTTCGAACGGAGTAACTTAAACATTTAATTGGATCACAACTGGAGGCCCACAAATATCCTAAAATCTTAAACCCAAATATTAAAATTTTATAACCAAAATTCAAAAAACCTAAACCCTAAATCCTTAGCCCTAAACAATAAATAATAAATCGTAACGATTTATTAATTAGGGTTTAGGGAGGGGGTTTCCCTCTTATCGTTTACATTAAGGTTTATATGATAAAGATAAATTAAATTTTTAATTTAAAAAAAAAAAAAGAATGACATGGATGTTGATACAGATGCTAACTTGGCATCCATGTTTTTTAGACTACTAATTCGGTCTATCAATTTGGCTTAAATATCATTACTATTCCCAATATGCATATGTAGTTAGACCTGACCACGGTTCGGTTCCGGTTCGGTTTCGGTTCAAAACCGCCGGTTCCGGTTTTATAAACTATAGAACCGGAACCGAACCATAGTCATAAGGTTCCGGTTCTCGGTTCGGTTCCAATATGGTTCCGGTTCCGGTTCGGTTCTAAATAATTTAATTCCAATTAATTAAAAAATATAAAAAATTATATTATATATATTTCATTTAAAAAATTAAAAAATAGAATCGGAACCGGCGGTTCGGTTCCGGTTCGGTTCAGGTTCCGGTTTTTAACTCATAAGAACCTTAACCGGAACCTTAAAGTTCCGGTTAAGGTTCCGGTTTGGAACCGAAACCTTTTATACGGTTCTGGTTCGGTTCTAATAGTGGCGGTTCCGGTTTGGTTCTACGGTTCGAACCGAACCGCGGTCAGGTCTATATGTAGTACTATATTAATTAAATTACATCTTTAAAAAATTATTATTAAACAACAAATTCTAGCTAGATTCCAAAGAAATATAATAATTAAACCACTTTGACAAAAGAGGTTCCTTTTAGATTAGAGTGACTCCTTTTTTAAATGGTTGAGTTGAGTGGTTTATTTATATTGCATAATAATAATAATAATAATAATAATAATAATAATAATAATAATAAGGAGAAGGAAGTAGAAGAAGAAGAAGAAGAAGGAGGAGGTAAACATCCTGAAAGCTATAAATAAATAGTTTTTTTTTAAATAACGCTTTAACTTGTAGTTGAAATAAGATAGGTATATAATAGTTATAATAGTTATATTAAATGAATAAAGATGAATTTAAAAAATAAAATAAAATGGATGCATCATGGGTATATATTATAATAGAGTAAAGCCATGGCGATGATATTTTTGATAAAAGTGGATAAACCACAACTTTATTAAAAAAAAACAGAGTCACAAACTATAAACAACCAACACAAAACAAATAAACGAAACAAAATGTAAGAACAAGAAAATAAAACGCTCAAGAAAATAAAAATGATGCTACACCAGTGGTGTGACAATTCAAAGCAGAAAAAGAAGGAACCAACAAGAGAAGAAGTGGTAGAAGGAATGGCGATGATATACAAGCAATGTTTTCTTTGTGGAAAATTCATGAGCAATTTCCCAATAAATATGTTTTGATGTGTCTTACAGTCTTACAATCAATTTCAAGTTAATTACATATTTACATCGATCATTATGTTATATGAAAAAAAATCATTTATTTTTTTTCAATCATCTTAAAAGAAGGGAATATTGTGAATGTCTATTTTTCTTTTTTTTTATTTTAATTTATTTAGACTATTACAAAATAAAATATAGTACAATAATACATATTGGTAGACTTAAGATATATACTTTTAGGCGTATTTGATGTGATTTTTATTTTATTTTATTTTTTGTCTTCAGCCCATAGAAGCATAGGACTTCTGGAAACATCATCAAAGTGGATTTTATTAAAACTTTTAATATGATGAACTAGGACTTTCTTCTAGAGCTACTGTCAGCTCGAGGCTTCAAACTTAGATGAGTAGGCTGAATTAAGTTCATTTTACACAATTCCAAAGCTTCCATTCTTTGTATTGTCAACTGTCAAGTATTACCGTACCCTAGTCTTATATGGAATGATCCCTTTCCCTACTGTTATTTATGCTCATTACAATACTCATTACAATATCATAAGCTTCTTGTTCACATGCGCTCTTACATCCTGAATCCGGCCTCTGTGCTGCTAGGAATGTTTCGGAAAATGTGTCATCTTCAATTCAGTGTACAGATAACCTAATATCATTAATGCTAGGAGCTAGCAAGGAAGACATCAAG
>NC_052473.1:17844058-17885790 GCF_009730915.1 Dioscorea cayenensis subsp. rotundata | reverse complement strand
CATCCTAGTCAACTCTATTTTTTCTTGCTTTCCAACTTTTCTGGGTGTCAATCTTCAAACTCTCGGTTAGATTATCAAGGCCATGATTGAATTCAGTAGAAATTTCCTTTGGACAAAGGCTTAGTATGTTCATCCTAAGTGTCGGATTGTGAATTGGAAGCGCTTTCTATAAATCTCATTATTAAAGCAGTTAAGGGATCTTGAACCAGGAAGATTTCAACAATATTCTTATGGGAAAATTGTGGTTGAAGATCTCTACTGATATACCTTGGTATGGGTCGAAAGTGGTACAGTTCAGCTATTATTAAGACAATCCTACTTGGAATCTCTTTCTTAAGAAACCTAAGCGGAAGTCCTTTACTTTTGGAATGCTATTCTTAGGCTCTTCGCTGTTTACTTCCTTTTTTTTTTGGGTTAAGAGAGCTACACAGTAGCTAAGACAAAAACACACCAACTAAAAATCAAAGGCAAGTGACAAAGTAAAGCTTCATATGCCAGTGAGGAAGGTCCTTCCCTTGATGGCACAGAGAGAGAGTCGAGGATAACGATGACCCTTGTCCTGCCATCCGATCGGCAACAGGATTCCAATCTCTTGGGATCACCTCCATCTTAGCATTGTTAAAGTTGGATAAGCTCCTATGAATGCCCTGAATGTCTTCCCCTATGCACTAATTGTGGATGAGATTTCTTCCTTGAAATAAGCTCCAAAAGCTCTATACAATCACTAATATGTTCAATCTCTAGTTGCTTTTCCTCCACCATACTCAGTAGCACATTTTAACGCTAAAGCCTCAGCATGGACACTTAACTCCGTCCATGTATGATAGCAACCTACAACCTATATTCTCTTTTCACTTATAATAAGCACGAAACCTATTCCCCTAGGTGCATCCATAGACTCCCAAGAAGCATACGTGAAGAGGAGAGGTTTGGAAGATGGGTGAATAGAGAGATTAAGGTTGAACTTCCCCATTGAGTTAAAGCCCCAGCTGTTTGCTTGCTTTTAGAGCTTGCATCATGCCAATCATCAATCATGCCAAGGCCACTCTTTTCTAGTTTGATAAATGTGTTAATCATTGTACACCAATGCCATTTTAGCTTGAGATATTCAAGAACTCTCTGCAACCTATAGGAATTGTCATGAACTTTGAGTGTTTGCTGTAGGCCTCCTCATTAGTTGCTGATATCTTAAGAAGGATTATTGTGCTTCTCTTCAAATAATATAGATCTCAAAGACTCAAGCTTAATGGACATTGTTAATTGATACATGATTGACTATGCTAATTTCTAGAATCTAAATTGCTTGATGGAAGCAATCATATTTTTCCTTTTTTGGCTTGCTAATTTCTAGGATTTGAATTAATCCATAGGATCAATTTCATATCATTCCTTTTATGTACATATTTCAAGCCTATATAATGGCCTTGTATTATTTCAAATATATACAAGAATAAATACTCTCTTCCTCTCTACATCTTCCATTCAACATAGTATCAGACTAATCGATTATGGTGCAATCCCTTTTTACCAATTCTCACAATGCCCACTCCATCCAATACTTTTCCCAACACTCCCACCATTGATGTTAATTCCATTTATTATCTCCATCCCTATGATCAACCAAGTCAAGTTCTTGTCTCCCCGCTTCCTAATGGTGACAACTACCCAACATGAAGTCATGGTATCCAACTTGCATTGGAGGCAAAAAAAATAAACTCGGATTTATTGATGGTACCATAAAACAAACCAGATTCAACTTCTCTGATGTTTTCTCATTGGTCTGGCTGCAATCAGATGGTGCAATCTTGGCTACTTAGTTCTATAGATTCTTCACTCAAGTCTAGCATTCTTTGGGACCGATAATGCCTATGTTGTGTGGCATGATCTCAAGGTTTGATTCTCACAAAAGAATATTTCTCGTATATATGAAATTGCGTCAAAAGATCTTTCAACATAAACAAGGGAATAACTCTATTTTCTGATCATTAATTATACTTCATTAAAATCATTATGCGATGAGCTTTCCTCATACACAACTCATCCTAATTGTACATGTGGTGCTATTAATGATCTTCATTTAAATTATACTACTGACCGTTTAATGGTATTTCTTAATGGTTTGGATGAATCATTTGCCCAAGTTCAAAGTCAGATTCTCTTGATAGATGCTCTTCCCACAATTGAGCAAGCTCATTCTATATTATTGCGAGAAAAATGGCAACATCGGGTGACCTCTCACTCTCTTTCTCCTAATCACTCTGCACTGATGGCCCAACCACATCTCAAATGGTGGTGTCTTACAACGCCGTCCACGTCCCCCATTATCATTGTGATCATTGCAACCTCGACGGTCATAACACTTTCTCGTTGTTGGATCTTACATCTAGAGTAGAAAGCCGCCAAGTTTCGCAATCCATCAACTTGATCCCACACCACCACGGACTCCATCAGTTCCTTTTACACGACTTATGGGTTCCCCTTCAAGTGCTTATGTTAGTCAATAATCTGTAGCCAGTCCTACTTTGACACCGGATCAGATCTCTCAATTGTTGGCACTACTTTAGCCTGATAATAGTAGTCCTCTCTCAAATTTTGCAGGTACTAATTAATCTGTTTTACGAGTTCTTGTACCCATAGTATTTCTTGGATTGTTGATACTAGAGCAAAGTGACCATATGATTTCTGATATGTCCTTTTTTCATACATCCACACCATGTACTCAACCTCGACCTATTACTCTACTTGATAATTCTCAAGTGTTTGCCACTCACATTGGCACTGTCTCTTTATTTCCCGGATACATCATTACTAATGTTTCTATTTATTCCAAACTTTCATTTCAATCTCTTGTGCATCAGCAAGTTAACCCAACAACTCTCTTGTGTTGCTATTTTTTCTTCTGATTGTTGTCACTTGCAGGACCTATAGACGAAGAAAGTGATTGTCACAAGACGGTTGCATGATGACCTGTATATCTTGGAGTCTTGCCAAGTTCGTCTTGCCGCCATATCCACCACAAAACAAGCCTTTGATTTGTGGCACTGGAGACTTGGTCATCCTTTTCACTCTATAGACAAACTCTATTTCGGTTACAAATCCTTCCATTAAAATAGACTTTGTCATCCCCTTATGGTATTTGTCCTTTAGCCAAATTTACTCATTTGGCTTTTTCCTACTAGTATCATTTCTACCACTTTGACATACTGCATGTTGATGTTTGGGGTCCATATCAAACTCCATTATTATCTGGCACACATTATTTTTTAACATTGGTGATAATTTTTCATGTTCCACATGGGTGTTTCTCATGAACCTCAAATATGATGTGAATTTTTAATCCTTATTTTTTTGCATGGTTAACATGCAGATTTTCTAAAAGCATAAACCAAAATTTGATAAGATAATGCTAGAGAATTCTTTAATCACTCTACCACTTTTATTTTTTTACAACAATTAGGCATCATTCAAACAATCAAGTTGCATTGGAACACTCCAACAAAATGATGTTGTTGAATTGAAAAATCGGCACTTACTCAATGTTGCTCGTGCCCTTTCATTTTCAATCACAAATTCCATTACGTTTTTGGGGTGAATGTATTTTAACTCGCTGCATATTTAATTAACCGTCTTCCAACTAAAGTTCTTCATGATAAAACGCCACATGAACTTCTTTTCTCTAAACAACCCTCTTATGATCATCTTCATATTTTTGGATGTCTTTATTATGTGAAAAATTTAAGTCCTAGTGATAAATTTGACAAACACTCTTCTCTTGGGGGTTTTTTTAGGACATCTCATCCAATATAAAAAGGCTACAAAATCTATGACTTATCCACTAAACAAATTTTTGTCAGTCGAGATGTCATTTTCCATGAAACCATCTTTCTTTTCACCTTTAAAACCATTTGACTCACAATCCATCACATTTCCATCACATATTGTCTCACAAGATGAAGATTCCTTCCTAAGTACCCATTTACCCGCCTTTACCACATCTACACCTCCTATTAATCTATATGAACTAACCATTTCACTAAACCTAGACCCACATCTAATCACTCGGTGTATGGAACGACCAATCCCATAACTTGCTTCACTTTAAGACTATCATGTGACTATGCCCTCGTCTTTCGTCACATTTATTCATCTTCAGGTTCTTCCTCGTCTACCTCTCATTATTTGAATACATTTTTGACATATGATCGATTTAGTTCTAAGCATGTTTTCTATTTAAATACTATGACTCATGAACCTACAAAATTTCGAGAGGCAATGCAAAACCAGGTTTGAGCGTGATGCCATGTAGGCTGAGATAAATGCTATTGTTTCAAATACGACTTGGTCAATTGTTCCTTTCCCTCAAGGAAAGAAACCAATTGGATCAAAATGGGTTTAAAAAATTAAAAGACATTTTGATGGTACAATTGAAAGTTATAAAGCCCGACTTATTGCAAAGGGGTTATAACCAAGTTGAAGGTGTTGACTATCATGACACATTTTACTCCTGTTGCTAAATTCACCACTGTGTGAGCCCTTCTTGCTTTAGTTGCCATCAAAGATTGGTCTTTTTATCAACTCGATGTCCACAATGCTTTTCTCCATGGTGAGTTGGAAGAGGAAGTATATATGTCTTTACCTCCAGGGTATCGGCGTAAGGGGGAGCCTCTTGTATGTCATCTTCATAAGTCTCTGTATGGCTTAAAACAAGCTTCTCGCCAATGGTTCTCAAAGTTCTCTACTGCACTTATTGCTTATGGTTTCACACAATCCCAAGCAGATTATAGCTTATTCTTTCTTCATCTTGGTGATATTGATATATTTATACTTGTTTATGTTGATGATATCATCATCACATGATTTGAGTTCTCATCTATTTACTTGTGTTAAGGCTTACTTATGGCAACAATTTCATATCAAGGATCTTGGCAGTCTAAAAAAATTTCTTATCATAGAAGTGGCTCGATCTTTTAATGAAATATACATTTCTCAACATAAGTATACTCTTGACCTATTAGAGGACTCATGCCTAACAGGTTCTTGCCCAGCTGATTTTCCTATGGAGCAAAATTTGAAACTCACCACTTCTGATGGGATACTTCTTGATGATCTTTCCATCTATCGTCGTCTTGTTGGCCGACTCATCATATATTTAACAATCATTCATCCCAATATTGTTCATGCTATGAATATTTTGAGCTAGTTCATACATCAGCCATGGATACTACATATGCTTGTTGCTCAATGACTTCTTTGATCTTTAAAATCTATTCCCTAGTCAAGGAATTTTACTATCCTCTCAGAGTGAAACAATATAATTCTTCATGGTTTCTGTGATTTTGACTGGACTAGTTGTCCAATGACTCATCTTTCTACCATAGAATACCGCATATTTTTTAGGAGATAGTCCTAGTTCTTGGAAAATAAAAAAACATTCAGTTGTATCTTGTTCGTTTGCTAAAGAGGAGTATCGCGCTATGGCATCTGCTACTTGTGAGATAACTTGGCTCCGCTCACTTCTCAATGATTTTGGCATCATATTAACATATCCAACTCCTTTGTTTTGTGACAATCAAGTAGCTCTTCACATCACTGTTAATCCAGTTTTCCATGAACGGACGAAACGCATTGAAATCGATTGCTACATTGTTTGAGAAAAATTTCAACATCTTATCACGCAACTCAATTCCTTTTTTTATAAGAAAATAGCCAACATCTTTACCAAGTCTCTTAGCGCAACTCAATTCCTTTTTTGATCGTTCCAAGTTGGGCATTTGTAATCTTCATGCTCCAACTTGAGGGGGAGTTTTAATTGATACATGATTGAGTACACTAATTTCTAGGATCTAAATTGCTTGATGGAAGCATTCATATTTTTCCTTTTTTTGACTTGCTAATTTCTAGGATTTAAATTAACCCATAGAAATCAATTTCATATTATTTTTTTCTATGTACATAATTCAAGCCTATATAATGGCCATTTATTATTTCAAATATATACAAGAACAAATACTTTCTCTCTCTCTACATCTTCCATTCAACAGACAGTTTAATAGTACCTTTAGCCAAAGGTTATGCCACTTCAAAGGTAGTCCTTTGAAGGTTATAAATAATGGCCAATCCAAGCTATTTCAATAAATCAAAAACAAAATTCTTTGTCTTCAAGCTTTTTTTCTTTACCCTAATAATGAGATATTGGAAAATCAAGTTTTCCTAAGCCATTATCTTTGATTGTATCGTGAGAGAAACCACATCAAACTTTCTTAGGAAATCTGACAAAGATACGGATGAATTCTTTAATGATAGTGGAAATATGTCTTTTAATTGATCATATTTGTTCGATTCCTACACTTTGTATGATTTATTTGAACACAAGAACCCTACATTTTTCTAACACAAAATATGGCATGAGCTAAAAGTAGCCCTAACTGAGAATTTACCATGGAAGAAAGTTTTGAATAAAGTGGATAAACCACAAATTTATTAGAAAAAGAGAGGAGCAAAGAAAACAAAGTACAGAAGTAAGATAGACCAAACTGACAAACAACAAAATAAAAGCTGGTATCCTCACCAGAGATGAGAATAACAGTAAACAGAACTAGGATAAAAAACCAACAATAAAGTAGATGAGGGAGAAGATAGCGAGCTGGGCTGACGAAGTCCACTATCTGGAGACAAAGGCCAGTCCAGCTACAAAAGAGAAGCAGATTACTCCCGATCTGTGATATGCGCCATTTCTCCAATAGAGTCAGTGGATCTGGAGCTCAGGAAGTTAAGAGAATGCTTGATCTTCTGAGCAGCATCAGATGGTTCCTGCTGAAAAGGCACCGAGTCTGCAGTAATCCAAGAAAGAAGCATGTTAACTGTCTTATGGAGTATAGAAGTAATGGATGAATATTTTTGGTTAAAAATACGATTGTTGCGTTCCAGCCAGATGTTCCAGAATATGGCTCTAGTGCATAGGTCCGAGAGTATCCTTGAGGTAGAATTTAAGGAGGGGATCCAAGTGGTCCAGATGTTGTAGACAGAGAATGGGAGAGTAGCAACATCTAACAAACCTCGGAAGAAAGACCAAATTCTCTCCGAAAACGAACAATCAATAAAAAGATGTGTTTCTGAGTTATTATGACATAGAATACATGTGTCAGTAGCATTAGGATTGCAACCTTTTTTGAAAAGGTTATCTAGAGTAAGAATTTTGTTTTCCCAGGCAAGCCAACAAAATAGTGTTATTTTACTAGGGGTATTTGTCTTCCAGAATTTGGAATAAAGTTGACTGCGAATGCCTCCATCAATTAAGAAATTATAGAAAGATTTGACAGAGAAGGTTCCATTATTATCAAGAGACCAGGTATAAGAGTCCTCTTGATCAATTGCACAGTCCGGAATAGAGTTCATTAATACGGTAAAGTCATCAACAGAGGCTGTCCTGAATGGATTACAACCGGAATTAATTATGTGAATAAATTGTCTTAAAGTAATCCAAGGATAAGAGCAGTCCAAGAAAAGTAATGTCCAACGGTCTTTTGGGGATTGACCCTCAAGCCATTTATCATACCAGAATAGAGTTTTGTCGCCATTTCCAATTGATTTGGATATGCAGAATCGAAAGGAGGGTAGAATGGTATTAATTCCAGCCCAGAAGAAAGATTTATTTCTTGGTGGATGATGATGATATAGTATATCAGGGGCATCTCTTATCACATAGTTGGCAAAGACAATTTTTGTCCAACAGGAGACCGGCTTGGTGGTGAGCTTCCACCACCACTTTCCTAATAAAGCATTATTGAAAATCTAGAGATCAAGGATACCCCAACAGCCCATGCAACGGGGCCTACAAATTCTTTTCCAGGCAATCAACCTTATTCCCTTAGACCCCAGATTTGGACCCTTCCAAAAAAAATCTCTCTTGACTTTATCGATTTCATGGATTACCCAGGCTGGCAATTAGAAAACTGACATCCAGTAGACTGGGAGAGAAGATAAAACAGAGTTGATGAGGGTAAGACGACCCCCAAGAGAAAGATAATTTGCTTTCCATGAAGTGAGCCTAGAACGAATGGATTCGATTAACTTTGTCCAGTCTTGTCGTCTAGGTCGTCGACCTGTAAATAGTATACCCAGGTATGTGATTGGGAGACAATCTCTATTGCAATTAAGTATTCTAGGCGAGGAAAAAGTGTGGTTGGTAACCAAAATTAGTGGAATACTGGGACGACTTTTTAGAATAGTTAATTGAAAGACCGGAACAACCTTGAAGAGATAAAGTATTAATTTGATAATTTTAAGGTCTTCATGCCCTCCCGCCGAGAAAATCAGAAGATCGTCACCATGGAAGAAAGTTGGTGCCTTGGCAGAACACTTTGATCAGAAAAAGAGTTTCCATGCTTTGGAAAGTGAATTGATGAATTACAAGTATGGGCAATGAGATCATTAGTGGTAAAATGGCATCTTATTTTGATGGTTTGCAGAGTCTGATAAGCATTCAACTTTCAGCTTAGAATTGTGCAACTTTGGAAGGAAACTATGGTTAAGATTACTGATCAGAAATGATGTTCATTCAGCTAGAGAGGCCACAAGGCCATGTACAAATGAGCAAAATGGTGTGCATATTGAGCTTATATGGGTATGTATATTATTATTATTTTTTACTAATGGCGACAAATGCCGTCCCATTTTGGCCATACAACCCTTGAGGGATGGAGAATACGGCTCCGCTTTCATATGGGACTTGTGAATAGTGGGAAATTAATACTAATACATTATTTTTACATATATATTTGTATAGTACCGTGGCAAGAAGAGATTCGATCTTGCACCACTCATCTATCACTTATTGTGACTTCCACTAGGCTATTTAGTGGTTGTCTTATATATATTATTTCAAATTAAGCATATATATATATATGTAACGGAATATCATATATGAGTAAATGTTTGCTTCTCATCTAAAAGAAATGTTAGCACAGTTGCATATGTTTCATGTATATGTACATGTATCTAGTATCTTAATTCAAATCTAACACAAGTATACCAATTTATTTGATATTTTATCATAGAGATTCTAAGACTGGGACTGATTCAATGAATCCCCAGACTTGGACTGATTCTATGAATCCCCATCGCCCTTGGCAATGGGAGTCAAAATTTGGATCTTTCATATCAAAGCATTATTTCGTTCATCAATGTCAGATTGGAAACCAAAAATTTGAATTTTCACACCCCAGTCCAATTGCTCAGCCAACTGTTTTGAGGGATGAAAAAAAAATAAAATAAAAAAATAAAATCTCTATTTTTAATTTATTAAAGAAATAAAATACGCCAACAATGCCTTAGCCCATTAATACCAACTCTACTTTGTGTAGGGCAAAGACTAGAGGTTAAATCCCCGTGATATCATGATCTATTTAGAAAATTAATATATATACACCCGTGGCATATTGTTATCTATATTTGTTAAAAGATAAACTCTCTTACTAATATTAAAAAAATCATATATAGATATTATTTTTCATTTATCTAGCTACAGTTATTTTTAAAAATTGGTTAACTAATAGGAACTGTTGAAATTTATTTAGAAATTTTTATTTTACAATAACATATAGGTTGAATTTTAGTTTTTTTAGTAGATTTTTTTCTTCTTCTTAATTAAGACCGTATGAAAATTTTTGATAAAATACTAAACAGAGAAAAAAAAATTAAAAGAGCAATAGACTCTTAGACTTAATGAAACATACAAAAAAATGCATGCATCCTATCACGGTGAATGTATTCAAAAAATTATACTTTCTGCCTTTATTCCAAGCCATGATTCTTTCTTATAAATTTCAAGTGTATATAACCACAGCAAATAAAGTTTAAATGTCACATTTTACATAATTGCAATTACTGAAAATAATAAATAAATAAATAAATAAAATCTAACAATGGCGTAGCAAATGTGGGCATGAGGCTATCAGCATCAAATGTCATATTATTTTTTTAAAATTTTCTAATTTATGATCTTGTGAAAGTGCTATGAGAGATTCGGAAGAACCAAAGATCTACCAATTATCTTGCTAATCTGGATTTCATTAATTTATGGTATGTAATAATTTAAAAAAAATATAATTAAAAATATCACTGCTCTTTATTAACTTTTTGTAGTCTAGAGTTCAGTATTTTATAATTAATGATTTTTTTTTATTTTTCTCACCTTATCGAGTTTTGTCACGTTTTATTATCTTTAATATATGGTTTATTATTATTATTTAGATTATACTCTGAACCATCATATTGTATGATATTAAAATCAATATATATTACTCAATAAAAATGATTATCTCACCTTAAAAATTACTAGAGGGAGGTCAACCATCATCAAATATAAAATATATCACTTGTTAATGAGCCCAATGTAATTTTAGTAATATTGTCGCAGGTATTAGGTGGCAAATCATTTCAGCTTTCCATCACATATAGAGTCACTCATTTCAGAGTCAATCTTTGTTTGGTGGGATAGAGTTGCTTTAGAACATCACATCCTCACATGTAAGCCATAAATAATTTGTCCTACGTGCTCTCGCACTAACCAATAAAAAAATTACGTGAGAAAGAATTAAAATTTTTTGAATGATTTTCCTATGAAAGGAGTCTATATAAAATTCAAGTTCAAACAAGTTATCATTAATGAACCGTGTGGAACAGTTGCTACATTGACATATAAATTTATTTCTGCACATGAGTTTTTTTTAAGGGTAACCAATAAAAAATTACGCGAGAAAGAATTAAAATTTTTTCAGTTATTTTCCTATGAAAGGAATCTGTATAACATTCAAGTTCAAATAAGTTGTTTATAAATGAACCGTGTGGAACAATTTTTTTTTAAAAAAATAGGATAAACCACATATATTAACTAAAAAGAAGTCCAAACAACATCCACTAGAAGTGGAGCCAAAACAAAGTACAAGATAACAGTAAAACAAACTACAAAATAATAAATCCCCTAACCCACATGAAGGTTAGGGTCGAAACAAACACTGACTACTCAGCTTTGTCTTCTTCGCCGGATCCTGGCTGGTCATTCAGGAAGTCCAGACTGCATTTAGCCGACACAGCTAAATCCTCAAATCTTGGCTTTTTTTTGTCTGGTACTATATTCAACCAAAGTGAAAACATATGAATACATTTGCATAGGTGATGAGTGCACTTTGTATACATGATTTCATACCCTAAATTCATCATTTTGCTTGTTCTCAAGTTTACTTTTATACATGAGCAATGCTATTATAGGTATTTTTGTTATATGTGTAGAAATTGGGGGCTCAATACATTTTAGAATGAATTCGGGGAAAAAAACAAGAAGATATTCAAAAGGAGTTCAAGTACTCAAGCTTGACACGGGCTGAACACGCTCGTGTCATACCCTCCGAAGTTCTCAGCCTAATGTTGATCTAGTAAGAATTCTGTGTAGAAGGACACTTTCAAGATTGTCACGGTCAGGACACGACCGTGCCTATGCCTCCAAAAATCCCAGGCCAAGGGTGATTTTAGTGAAGAATTATTGACACGCGTTGGGCACCCCTGGCATGATCGTGTCACAACATTGCACGGTTAGGACACGATCGTGTTCCTTCCACGGAACTTTCCTGGCAGAGACACTCCTTTTTCACTCAATTTTCTCCTGACATGACATGGTCTGGACACGAGCTTGTGTAGACTATGTCGAGCCCGAAACCCCTCTTTTTAACTCCAGTTGTTAGGGTTTCCTCTTCATCTTTGTTCGGGGATCTTCTTCTCCACCGGGAGGACTTTGATGAGAGCGAAGATCAAGCTTATCCACACCTTCCAAGGCATAAAGAAGCAAGTTGAAGGCACAAGAGAAGTGGTGTTAGCACACGGAGCATGACATTGGAGGCAAATCTCAAAGAGAAGGGAGTCATATCTTCTTTCTTTAGATCTAGTCTTATCTCCTCCATGTTGTACCCACCCATGAGGGGCTAACCGGCCACGGTGCCCCGGGGTGGGAACTTTGTACTTTGTATGCTTAAAAACTTTTACTCTTCATGATTAACGGAGTTCTTTTGGTTCTTGTGTTTAATCTTGAGTTTGCAAAACTTGATGTGTTTGATTTGCATAGATACTTAGGTAAAACTTGGTGTGTGGATTGCCATAGTTGTGAGTGCATTGTGTGATTGCAAAACTTGATGTGCATGAAACCATAGTTACCTTAGTAAAACTTGGTGTATTGGAGAACCATAGATGCTTCATTGCTTTTGAGCACACACTAGAACCCAAGAATGTACCTGGTAAACCTTGAGAGTGAGTGAGCATTACTGAGTGTAAAGGGAATATCCCGGGACATTGTTCTCTTCTGTTGACACTTAATCCAATTGCCTTTTATCTCCATCTATTCTTCTTTTTCTTTTTATCTTTTAATTGGTCTTTTATTTATCTTAATCTCATCACCTACTCATTAATCACTAGAGATCAATGTTAAGTGAGTATTTCTAGTTCAGTCCCTGAGGTTCGACAACCCTACCGCTCACGGAGTACCACTTTATTTCTTGTGTGCGACCCGTGCACTTGCGAGAACACATCAATAGGACAGAGTTACATGTAGAGTATGTATCCCTAAAAATGCGTGCATTTTTTTCTAGCCAAATGTTCTATATTAAAGCGCGGATAATGAGGTCCCCCGCATCTCTCACATAAGAAGAGTTTAGACCTCCATGATCCGTAAAGAGTATGAACCGACTGTGGAGATGACGGTAATGGAAAAATTGGAATGAGAAAATTCCATATAATCGTGGCAAATGGCCAGGAGAAGAATAAGTGATCAACAGTTTTAATGCCTGCGTTACACATAACACATGTAGTAGTGGGGAGCCTGTTACATCCTCGTGCTGCCAGCTTATCTAGAGTGAGCATTACTGAGTGTAGAGGGAACATCCTGGGGCATTGTTCTCTTCTGTTGACACTTAATCCAATTGCCTTTTATCTCCATCTATTCCTCTTTTCCTTTTTATCTTTTAATTGGTCTTTTATTTATATTAATCTCATCACCTACTCATTAATCACTAGAGATCAATGTTAAGTGAGTATTTCTAGTCCAGTCCCTGAGGTTCAACAACCCTACCCCTCACGGGGTACCACTTTACTACTTGTGTGCGACCCGTGCACTTGCGAGAACACATCAATAGGACAGAGTTACATGTAGAGTATGTATCCCTAAAAATGCGTGCATTTCTTTCTAGCCAAATGTTCTATATTAAAGCGCGGATAATGAGGTCCCCCGCATCTCTCACATAAGAAGAGTTTAGACCTCCATGATCCGTAAAGAGTATGAACCGACTGTGGAGATGACGGTAATGGAAAAATTGGAATGAGAAAATTCCATATAATCGTGGCAAATGGCCAGGAGAAGAATAAGTGATCAACAGTTTTAATGCCTGTGTTACACATAACACATGTAGTAGTGGGGAGCCTGTTACATCCTCGTGCTGCCAGCTTATCTAGAGTGAGCATTACTAAGTGTAGAGGGAACATCCCGGGACATTGTTCTCTTCTGTTGACACTTAATCCAATTGCCTTTTATCTCCATCTATTCTTCTTTTCCTTTTTATCTTTTAATTGGTCTTTTATTTATCTTAATCTCATCACCTACTCATTAATCACTAGAGATCAATGTTAAGTGAGTATTTCTAGTCCAGTCCTTGAGGTTCAACAACCCTACCCCTCACGGGGTACCACTTTACTACTTGTGTGCGACCCGTGCACTTGCGAGAACACATCAATAGGACAGAGTTACATGTAGAGTATGTATCCCTAAAAATGCGTGCATTTCTTTCTAGCCAAATGTTCTATATTAAAGCGCGGATAATGAGGTCCCCCGCATCTCTCACATAAGAAGAGTTTAGACCTCCATGATCCCTAAAGAGTATGAACCGACTGTGGAGGTGACGGTAATGGAAAAATTGGAATGAGAAAATTCCATACAATCGTGGCAAATGGGCAGGAGAAGAATAAGTGATCAATAGTTTTAATGCCTGCATTACACATAACACATGTCGTAGTGGGGAGCCTGTTATATCCTCGTGCTGCCAGCTTATCTAGTATGAGGATACTATTGTCCCAAGCTAGCCAACTAAACACACATATTTTTTTTTTGGACAGGGGCTCTTCCAAATCAAATTGTTGGTCTTACACATGACCCCTCCCCATCGGTGTCTAAGAAAAACCGTAAAATGATTTGATTGTGTATCTTCCATTTGTCGTAAGACTCCACCGTGTCTAAGAAGACGGTAAAACGATTTGACTGTGTATCTTCCATTTTCCGTAAGACTCCACTTTTTGCTATCTCTCAAACCATGTGTGTCTGGGACACTGCTACTTGAGAGACTAATTGTAGAGTGAGTCCCATCTATGAACCAAGGAGATTGTAACATATGAGCCAGATTTTGAACTGTATCAAAGGGGAGGTTGGAGAGGCGAATTGCTTTGGCCAAAGGTATATTGGCGCACGATTCTTCACCCATTTATCAAGCAAAAAAAAGTGGAGTCCCCATTATGCACAATTGAAGAAATACAATTTCTAAAGGCATGAAGACATTGTAAAAGGCCATTCCAGATAAACGACCTTCTTTGTGGGGGGCGATTATGGAGATTCCAATGCGGGGAATTTTGGAAATAATTATAAAGAATTATCTCCCTTCCACACCAAGGTAATCCTATGGTAATTTTCCACCACCATTTCCCTAAGAGTGCAAGATTGAAGTCATCTAAATTTAGAATTCCCCAACCCCCATGTTCTCTGGGTCTGTAGATATGGTTCCAACTGACTAAATGCATTTTGGGTTTATCAATTTCCAAACTTGACCAAAGGAAATCCCTCCTGATCTTATCAATTGCTCTGATAACCCAAGAGGGAAGTCTAAAAATGGACATTTAATAGGTCGGGACTTCAGAAAAAATAGAGTTGACGAGTGTTAGTCGTCCTCCTAGAGATAAAAGCTTGGATTTCTAAGATGTTAATTTAGAATGAATTTTTGCAATTAGAATCTCCCAGTCTTGCCTATGAGGTCTTTTGCCAGAGATGGGCACATCGAGGTAAAAAAATGGGAGAGTACCCCTTGTACAGTTAAGCGCCCTTGCCAGATAATCATCAGGTAATTGAATACCTATGGAGTTAAATAAGCATGTTTTATGGAAGTTGACAATTGCTGCACTGACATGCAACAATTATAATTTTTCTTTTGTATGTGAAAAATTGGATAAACCATAAGTTATTAAAGGCAATAAAAAAAACATACACACACACACACACAACACAAATAACACTCTCCAAGGACATAAGATTAACGCTCTAACAAGGGAGTCTGACTTTCTTAGGTGAGCCCTATAAAAAAAAAACTCCGATCAGACTGGATCAGTGTCGGTGCACATCACTAGAGGGATACTCTGGCCATTTCCTCTAGATTCGATGTACTCCAAGCATCTTTTTACTATGTTGGATGACTCCATCTTCTGCCTTTTGCTCAGGGAGGTAGATATCCCAAGAATATACATGTAAGTGATTTTAATAATCAAGGTAGGAGGAGACAGAAAACATGTATTAAAAATGTGTTTGTTCTTTCTAACAAACATTCTAGATGATGGCTATAAACAAAGTATCCCAAATATCTTTGGTCTACTCTCTAAGGTAAGTCCTCCATTGTCCCCGCATATATGCAAGGGAGACAAGCAGGTGAGTCAAACCCAGAGTCTAACCAAAGTGTTCCCAGATGCACATTGCTAATAAGCAGAGAAGGAATAAATGATCCTCTAATTCAATTGCTCCATGACAATGTATACAAGTGATAGTTGGGAGTCTCTGGCATCTTCTTTTGCCAGGTTCTCAAGAGTGAAGATCTTATTATCCCATGCTAGACAAGTGAATGCATATTCTTTATCCTAGAGCAAAAACTCTTCTAGATGCCCAGATTGATCAATGCCACCATCAATTAGAAAGTTGTAGAAGGAATTGATCGTGAAGATTTTGTTGGAAGTAATGCTTCAATATTTTAAGTCCTTGGAGTATTTGCCTAGCTTAGAGAGATAGTCATCTATGAAGGGGTCGACTTCTCTTAGGTTGTTAAGGAAGGTTAGAGTCATAACTTTGACTATATCGAAGGGGAGGAAAAACTCCGAGAAAGCTTTAGGTATAGTTATCTTGGTGCTCTCCCCCAAAGCCATTCATTAAACCATAATAGCTTAGAATTTCCATCTCAGATGGAGTGGGTGATACATGTCCTAAATACTTGGAGGCAACTCAAGAGGTCTCTCCAGAAAGAAAAAAAAAGAAGACATTTTTAATGGTTGCCTTAGGGTGAGGCATACTAGAAATAGTTAAATTATAGGACCAGAGCTTTACACTAGCTTTCTTTTGTCAGGATCTTCCACTGCCATTTTCCTAGTAATGCAAAGTTGAAGTCTGCAACGTTGAGTATACCCCCACATGTCTCGGGGTTTACATTGGCCAATCTACATCTTATCTTGTCAATGTCTAGTCTTCACCATAGAAAGCCACAACGGATTTGATCTAAGTATCTCAAGACCATCCATGAGGGGATTGTAGATCGATATCCAATACAATGGAATTGAAATAAAAGCAGCTGGGGAATTTAATTCATGATTATTGGCTTGAATTGAATCCTGATGGATGTGGTGATTTTATTTTCTCTAAAGAAGTCATTCACTTGAAAGTAAAGCTATGCTCGTAGTCCTCTAAAACGTTTGGATTGTTTAACATGCTTAAGAGATCCTTACTTCTGGAATTAGACTCCCTCGATACCATTAGCGAAGACAGAGCGCTTTCCACTTCCAAATTGCAACGTATTTCCCAAGTACTGACGGAGCTTTATTCCCTTCAATGCCAAGAAGAGACTCACTAGAAACAACGCTCTAGAATCATGTGGCTCAAAGAAGATGATTCGAAGACAAGATTCTTTCACTTAATCGCCAATGGTAGGAGAAACAAGAATATTATATCTCATATATATATTAGACATAACGAGACTTGGATTGAAGGGGACCAAGAGTTGGGTAAGATATTCACTAATCATTTTCGCTTCCTACTTGGTTTACCAAGACTGGACCGCTTCCTCATTGATTGGCAAGCTCTGTTTACCCACAAAGAGAATATGGACCTCTCATCTCTCAAATCTCCTTTTTACTTTAGAGGAAATTAAACGAGTGGTGTTTGTCTTAGGCACAGACAAGGCCCCTGTATCATATGGATTTCTTAAAAGTTTCTTCTGAAAACACTAGTCCTTGGTTCAAGACAATCTCGTCAAACTTTGTACTGATTTCTTTAAAGGAAGAGCCAAACTTAAAAATGCCTGAATTGGGTCAATATCATCCTAATTGCTAAAAATAATAACCCAGAGAGCATCTTTGATTTTCGAACCATCAGTCTCATTAACTCTTCCTGCAAAATCATTTCCAAAGTGCTAACCAACAGGCTGAGTCAAGTTATCAATGATTTAGTAGATAATTCTCAATCGGCCTTCATTAAAGATAGATGCATTTTCGATAACATAATTGCCACACAAGAGCTAATCTTCAGTCTTCAAAAGTGCAAATTACTAGGGCTAGCTTTCAAGGTGGACTTTGCAAAAGCCTTTGACTCGATTGGAATTTTCTCCTTGAGGTTGTAGCTTCTAGAGGATTCAGATCACGTTGGATCTATTGGGTCAAAATCGTCCTTAACTTTGCCAAAGATCGGGTCCTAATTATGGATCATTGCATGACTACATTCGTTGGAAGCAATACAGATGACCTGATCATCTTCTCAGTTGGGGGACATGAAGATCTGCAAATTATCAAGCTGATTCTATATCTAATTTTGGTTTTCATTCTAATGTGGTCTCAGCCTCTACTCTTAACTGCGCCAAGTATTGTCTCCTGCTAACCTACCTGGGGTACCGATCTCAAGGAGAAGACCTAGGCGACAAAATTGGTTGAAATTTATAATGATGGTCCATTCTAGCTTACTTCCTGGATAGCTAATTATCTCTCCTTGGGAGGGCATCTCTCTCTTCTAAATTAAGTCCTATCCTTATTCCCAACATACTTGATGTAAGTGTTTAAGCTACCAGTCTAGGGTGTTCGAGGAGATAGATAGGATTCGTGGAGATTTTCTCCGGAAGGGTCCTGAGTTGGGCCCAAAAAACATTTGGCTAGTTGCTTGGAAAATGATTTGCAGACCTCGCAGCATGGGAGGGTGGGGTATCCTCGACATCTAGGATTTTAACAATGCTCTTCTAGGAAAGTGGTGGTGGAAAATCATCTCAGAATCTAATCGTTGTTAGTTCAAAATCATCAATTTCAATTACCTGAACAGAAGCTCCCCAGGGCTTCTATTCCACACACTACCTAAAAATAAATCATTTTGCTAGGTAGGGATTACACATATTCTACCATCCTTCAGATTTTGCATCTCAAATATTATCAAGAATGGTGCGTCTACACTTTTTTGGCATGAAAATGGTTAGATGGCAAAGTCCCTTAAGACATTTAGCCTGGCCTTTTTAATGACTGCATCACCCGTTGGTCCTCTATAAACATTTATCCTTTGAATTGCTCTTTCCAAAGAGATCCTTCCATACAACTACTATTGAGACAATTTCACCTCTCTTGTCCTTAATTCCTGACTGCCTTAGTGAGCAAGAGGACGTAAGAACTTGGACCTTGGAAAGTAATAGGATCTTTTCAGTAAAATCCTTCTACCAATTCCTGGTGGATAGTGATATTTGTAGCCCTCTCTACTCTCACTTTTGAAAAGTGAGTTGCTGAAGTAAAATAACTCTTTTTTGTTGGCTTGCTTAGGATAACAAAATCTCCTAACTCTCACCAACCTTGCTAAGAAAGGTTGTAATATTCAATGTGTAATGAACACTTGCGTGTTGTGTCACAAAGATTCAGAGTCGGTGGATCACCTCTGGTTTAAATGTAATTTCTCCGACCGCATTTGGCAATTCTTCAAGCAAAACCTTAGGGTTGTATTCTCACCCCCAGACCCTTCCCTAGGTCTGGACTTCTTGGATATCATCCATAAATGTTCAACATCATCTTTTTCTGGGGTTTACTTTCTAGGGCCATCTTTTGGAACCTTTGGTTAGAAAGAAATAATTGTATTTTTAACCTGCATGCTCTTAACCCTTTCTCAGTTATATCCAAAATTATTCATATGCTTCTTGCTTGGATTTCTGCAGCCAGAGACTCGAGCTTCAGCTCCCCAGAAGACTCCACTTTGGAACATCAGGCACTCCCTTGGTTTCTTAAGTGAAAAACCAGACAATCTTACAAACAACATGGCTCCACCATCGGCTCAGAAGTAATCCACTCCCATGGCTAGCTTGAGGAGGCCATCGGATACTAGATGGTGGACTTCGTCTTCTCAGTTGTTTTCTTTCTTTTGTTTTCTTGTGTTTTGTTGAGGTGAGCTTCCCCCTTGGTGATTATTTCCACCTCTTGCATGTCTGGTTTAATTTGTAGTTGTATTGTTTTCTTCTTCGCCTTAGTTTTTATGTTTTGATTTGTACTTGTTCTTTTTTAATTCTAATAAATCAGTGGTTTATTCATTTAACTTATTCAAAAAAATAATTTGAAATAGTATATCTACCATTTAAAAAATAAAAAAGGGGAAAAATTATTGATGGTGATGATCGTGAAATTTTTCTCTCATTGTGAGTCTTTTGATTATTTAAAATTAGAATATTTTTTTTAATGAAGTGAATAAACTACATTTATTAGAAAAAACTGTGAGAGTGTAATGGAGCGAAACAATAAAAAAAGCGAAGGATAATAGAGAACAATAACAACTTTAGGGGCTCACTAGTTGTGAGACAAAGTACACTAAGCAAAATCAAAAAGAGCTCAACTAGGGAGACCTAAATGAGCTCTAAAAACACAAAACATGAATAAACTGGTCGTAGAACTCGGTCAACTTTCAAGGGTTACTTGGCTTACCCCCTTTGGTATCTATAAATGTCAGGCTTCTCTTGACCATGTTGGCATTCTCCTCTAGCTTCAGTTGTTTAAGATCTAAGGTAGCAGATATCCAATAAATAAAAAAATTAATTACATTAAAAAAATCACATAAAAAAAATTAAAACAAGTATTAAAAATGGGCATATTTCTTTCTCGCTAGATGCTCCAAACAATAGCTTTAAACAGTGTATCCCATGTAATTTTTTTTTGTAAACCTCCAAGTCGCATCAGGATCCCCATAGCTCAAAGAGCTAGGGACTTTGACCGACTATTCAGATTAAGGCTCCCAAAAAAATGCTCCAAGATTGTGAGTCCTCATGGAAGTCCTTTGACCGTGTCTTGAGAACTTGCTCCTAGTTTTTCATTTGACCTTTCACATATGGTATCACCTCATGCATTTAATTGGTCCTATGGAAAACTAGGAGCAATGGTATTTTCAAAAATTCTACACCTTGCTTTACATGGGCAGCTCGTCAAAGCATTAGCATGCCAAGGAGTATATATGAATAATCCATTTCATCTAAGTTTCCTAGTTTTGTTGTGTACTTTGTAATCTTCTTTTAGTTTCTTCTGTTCAGTTTTTTTTTTCTTTTCTGTATCTCTTTGTATCTCTTTGTAAGATGCTGAATTATCACTTCTCTCTTGTCTTACTCTTCTTCTTCTCCTTCATCTGTTGCTCATTTGACAAGCACGGTGGTGGACTACTACTACCTGCATTTGGGATGGCACAAAACACTACAATAGTACATGTTGGTTTGGTTCTTGATCTTGAAATTCTAGCTGGGAAGAGAAGCCATGCAAGCATTTCCATGGCACTTGATGATTTCTATGCCTCTCATCCTTCCTACAAAACAAGGCTTCTCATTCATTCAAGGGACTCCAAACAAGATATCATCCACGCCGCCTCCGCCGGTGAGCTTTTGATCCACTTCTCCTTCTTCTTTCTCAGTGTCCCTAGAAACCTTATCAATAATATTTGAACTCTCTCTTTCGTGTGGTTACTTATGAAGTTAATAATTAAGTAGGGAAGCAAGGATTTGGAGATAATTGAATATATGGTTAGCCACGTATCACATTTATACCCATGTACCTCCAAAAGTTTTGGATGAAAGAGCCTTAGATATTAGACATTCTCTAGGTTTTTTTTTTTATTTGTTTAAGTTTTAAATTTCATTCCATTTCAGTTCTTTGAGATATATATACCAGGTTTATGGTTTTATTATAAGAGTTAATTTTCAGCCTGCCATTTAATTTAAGATGCTTAGATTTACTAAAATTAAGAGCAAAATAACTATTTTTACCATATTGGGCAAACTTATTTTACTCCCATTAAAAGGTTTAATTAGGGGTTAACTCTTTAAAACAACGACAATATTTAAGGGTTTTGATTTTGTCCACGTTATTAAAAAAAAATACATATTAATTTTTAAAAAGTTCCATTTACTCTTCACAAAAGCCCTCAAACTATCTATATTTTGACAAGAAATAAGTTCGGATACTTACCAAATAGCAGATGAAGATGATGACTGTTGAATGTTATGCAAGTTTGAGCAGGTCAAATGAATTAATTTGGTAGCAATAGCTCTCACACTGAATAGGATTTATCGGACACACAGCTGGCAGTTAAGTTAGTTGACCTTTCCTTCTTTCCCCCTTACTGCATGCAGCTCTGGACCTCATGAAGAACACTCAAGCTCAAGTGATCATAGGACCCTATAGATCATCTCAAGCGGAGTTCATCATCAATATCGGCAATAAAATTCAAGTTCCGGTCATATCCTTCTCGGCGACAAGCCCCGCACTTGCTCCGGAAAGGACTCCCTACTTTGTCCGCACCACCAACAATGACTCCTCTCAGGTAGCTGCCATTTCTGCCTTTGTTAAGTCCTTTGGATGGCGAGAAGTGGTCCTAGTTTATGAAGATACTTCCTTTGGCTCTGGCATCATTCCCTACCTTGTTGACGTTTTTCAATCCATCGGTGCCAAAGTACCGTATCGGAGTATTATCTCTTTATCTGTGAATGATGACCAACTCAAAGAGGAACTTTACAAGCTTATGGCTATGCAAACAAGAGTGTTTATCGTCCATATGGAGCCACACCTCGCTTCCCGCCTTTTCACCAAGGTGAATGAGGTTGGAATGATGGAAGAAGGATATGTCTGGATCATGACTGATGTAATTGGCAATATGCTTGATTCCTTGAATTCAAGAAGTGTTGAGGCAATGCAAGGCGCGGTGGCTATGAGGTCATACATGCCGAGGTCAGAAGAGATGGAGAATTTCACAAGACGGTGGAAGGCGAGATTCCGACAAGAGAATCCAATCAGTGAGCCACCAGAACCTACTGTGTTTGAGGCACGGGCTTATGACACTTTGTGGACATTAGCAATGGCAGTAGAGAATGCCACAGTTTCAAGCTCTAGCTTCAGAAAGCTTCCTCAAGGTTATAACTCCACAGACTTGGGAGGCCTAAGCGTGTCACAGAATGGCCCTAAGCTTCTTGAAGCTATCTTGAGCACAAGATTCAGAGGTATCGCCGGGGACTTTGTGCTTGTCAATGGCCAGCTCAACTCATCAGTCTACGAGATTGTTAATGTCATCGGCAAAGCGGGAAGACGCATTGCCTTCTGGACACCGGAGTTGGGAATCTTTAAACAACTCAATTCAACTTCATCAGTGAGTTTGAAGACTGTAATATGGCCAGGGGATACCACATCTCTCCCCAAGGGATGGGAAATGCCCAGAGACAAAGAAAGGAAACTAAAGATCTTAGTACCAGTGAAGAATGGCTTCAAAGAGTTTGTGAACATAGCATTTGATAATACCACAAACAGGACCACTGTCACCGGGTATTGCATTGATGTGTTTGAAGCAGTCATGCAGTTACTTCCATATGCGGTGTCATATGAGTACGTTCCTTACCCAAATGCCAAGGGCCAAATTGCAGATAATTACACTAACATGGTCCTCCAAGTTTCCTCGCAGGTCAGAAGATTCATATCTTATTGCATGACTACATACTATCTAAATTCATTTTCTTGATTGAGTGAGAGTTTGACGAAATTCCTTTGAGTATATATATATATGTGATCAGAAGTTTGATGCGGTCGTCGGTGATACGACTATCATCGCGAGCAGATCAAAGTACGTTGATTTCACGCTGCCATACACTGAGTCTGGAGTATCTATGATAGTCCCTGTCAAAGCTGAGAAGAGGAACATGTGGATCTTCTTGACGCCTTTAAGCAGTGAACTTTGGCTATGGACACTTGGCTTGTTCTTATTTATTGGGCTCATACTGTGCCTGATTGAGACTCGTATCAATCCGGAGTTCCAAGGGCCACCGTTGCAGCAGCTGGGAATGATCTTCTACTTCTCCTTCTCCATACTCACCTTTGCTCACAGTTAAGTACTATTAATCAATACTCTTGATGATATATAAATATATCTAGGCATGTCAAACAATTAATACATTGTGCATGGATGAAATAATAAACAAGATAAACTCAAGGTTGAAATTCAAGTTCAAATTAACTTAATTCAATCCAAACTCCAGTGACATGGCCTAGATGGCATATTATTCTAAGCACAAGAAAATCTTAGGTGAGTTGTAACAGAAGGTGTGCTTCTTGTAATGATTGTTGTTGTTGTTGTTGTTGTTGCAGGGGAGAGGTTGGTGAGCAATCTATCCAGAATAATTGTGCTGCTATGGGTGTTCGTTGTGTTGATTCTCACATCTGCATATACGGCAAGCCTGACGTCGTTCCTCACGGTGCAGCCACTCGAACCGACAGTGACTGATGTAAGTGAGCTCTTAAAGAACAACAAGATTGTTGGGTATCAGGATGGATCCTATGTAGCAGATCTTCTCAAGGGATTAGGCTTCAAAGCTTATCAACTGAAGAACTACAGCTCCCTTGAACAATATATAGATGCACTCAACAAAAGTGAAGTTGCAGCAATCTTTGATGACATTCCTTCTCTCAAGCTCTTCGTCTCACAAAATTGCGCCAATGTTGCTATGGCAGGCAAAAATATCATCGGAAAAATTTACAAGGCTGCGCATATTGCCATGGTTGGCAAAACTTTCAAGACCGGCGGATTTGGTTTCGTGAGTTTCGACATTATTTCATCATCAATAAAAAAAAAATCAAATGTCTTTCCAACTCTTTGTATAACACTAGCTAGCTGCATGTTTAAATATGATGCAGGTCTTCCCTTTGGGCTCTCCTTTGGCGAGGGACGTTTCAAGGGCAATACTGAGCCTGACCCAAAGCAACAAGATGACAACTATCGAAAGGAAATGGTTTGGGGATGTGACAAGCTGCCCGCATGGTGGTGACGATGATCCCGGCTTATCTAACCTCAAACTCCAAAGTTTCGGCGGGCTCTTCCTCATCACCGGAGTAGTGACTGCACTCACATTCTTCCTCCACATTTCTCATGTATTATTTTCAAAACAGGGATGAGCTCAACGGTGCACTTGCCTCTGAGAACTCAGTATGGAAGAAAGCAATTGCATGGATCAAACACTATGATAATAGACAACTTTCTGAATTCTCCAACTATGATGAGTACGGCCAGAAGAATCGAGGATGTCCAAGCAGACACAGCAAGCAACTTGAGCGGCTTCCCAAGTCCGGTGGACATGCAGCTGTCCTACATGAATGGAGACACACTGGGAGAAGAAATGTTATCAGTCGAGCTGGATCTTCAATCTGTAGAGGCTGCAAGTGACCAGTCAACTGAAATAACGGAAGGAGTTGGACACCAGTGACTCAGTGAGCTTGATTTTTTTCTTGTATCACAGACAATGAGATAGTTGAGATGTGAGATATAAAGCAGCAAGCTGATACTCACTTCACATTTCATACAAAGCTTGTTGTGGCTACAAGAAAGATACAGAAATATTTGGAAGAATAGAACTTATTCTAGAGAAGTAGAGTAGCATTTTTCTTAGTTATCCCGACATAATTATACTTGCTGTGTAAATATTTCAAAAGAATGAAGGATGGCATGCATATGATTTAGATAAACAGCAAAGACCTGCTAGTGTATATTGCATACATACATACACAAGAAGATATATAAAACTATATCTAATGCTGATCATAAGTAACAATGAAATGGTGATTGCTTCCAATTTGTTTAATGTAACTATGGTACACAAGATTCTTTATGATCAAGTTTTTATAAAACAGAGCATCATAATTTGATTGAAATATATCATTACAGCAACACAATATATCTCCATATTTATTCTTCTTTCATCTCTGTTTCTGCGTCTTCTTCTAAGTGGAAGCATAACCCAAATGTGTTTCCTCATCCTTTAATGGAGTCCCCACATCATAATAACTCTCACTCTCAACAACACTTTCATGCCCAACCGGAGGTGCTGGACTCTCCATTTCACTCAGTGTTACCATTTCTTGTTCTCCCTTGGGTGCATTAGATGGTATGTCTGGCTTGTAGAATTTGATCAACAAAAGAAGCATTTGACCAAGAGACAATCCAGAATTCCAACGCTCACAGATGAACATAACTGAATGTATAAGAAGGGCAAGCATGGAAGTGACACCAATGATGAGAAATAATCCCCAGAAGCTCTTGATTGAAATCCTGCTGCTTGAAGATGAAACACCATCTTCTTGAACAGAACATGCTTCATCTTCATATAAGTAATGGTTTTCAAGGGATCCCATTATTTCTTTGTTCTCTGTAATCTTTAAGATGGCTCTTGAAACATCAGCAACCATTGGTGATCCTATGGGGAATGCCTGCAACTCAAGTTCATGAATGAATCAAATGTTAGTAATTAGAATGCAGGCAAACAAAGCATGCAGTTAATTTTATTGGACTTACAAAGCCAAATCCATCATTGTTGTATGTAGGTCCAACCATGGTGTATTTGCCACAGTGTTTGCGGAGGAACACTTTGAGATAAGGAGTCTCATCAACAATGGCGGCCACTGTTTTATTGCTCAGTGCCTCATTGTACTCATCCGGAGAGTTGTATGCTATGAGTCTCGATTCATCAATGTTCAATCCTTTCAAGAGACCAGGCATGAATGAAGCATTCAAGTAGCCAACTTTGCTTTTGGTCAATGCAAGCTGCTGGAGATCATTCAGCGTTGGTTGGAGTTGCTGCACTGTAAGCATTGATGATAAGCTTGCAGTATAACTTTGCTGCAGAATCAGGACTACGAACATCCAAATAATGAGCACAATCCTAGATAAATTTGTCACTATCTTCTCCCGGTGAGAGAAGACAAGGGTGGAGAAGATGAAATAGAGGACTGTGCCAACTTCATTGCCCGGGGGGCCTCGGAATTCTCTGTTTTCCCTGTGTTCCAAAAACCAAACCACAAAGCCAGTGAAGATGAAGAATACACCACTTACAATCCAGAGAGGTGTGCTCAATGGATCTGAAAATGTCCATGCACCCTTCCTATTCTGATCTTTGACTGGGACCACCATGGACACACCAGACTCAGTGAATGGCAGAGTGAAATCAACGTACAGAGATCGGTCTTCTACGATTGTTATATCACCGACAACAGCATCAAAATTCTGCTTCAATTCATTAAGCAAAAGTATCAAATGTAATGCTGATAAATAATAAATTCAAGTTTAAGTCATGATCACTGACCTTAAGATAAACCTGTTCAACAAGATCATCATAAGTTCCCTTCATTCTGCCCATCTCATCAGCAAAGGGTATGTACTCATAATTGACTTTGTAAGGCAGTGCATCCATTACTTTATCAAAGATATCAATGCAGTAACCTTTTTGTTTATTTGAAACCAAGTTACTAGTATTAGTCACATTCACAAACTCCAGAAATCCAGGCTTCACTGGAATGCCAATACTAAGATTTTTCCCATTGGTTGGCCATTCCCATCCTCTAGGTACATCACTAGAATCACCAGGCCATTTACTAACTTTATCTACAAAAACCTTGGAATTTAATCTCTTGGAAAAGCCATGAGCTGGTGTCCAAAATCCAATCCTTTCTGTCCCATTTCCAACAACATTAACAATCTCAAAGTTGCTTGTCTCAAGCTGTCCCTCAATCAGCTTGAACTTCCCACTAACTCCATCAAATGTGGTTTTTGAGATCCACTGGACAAGTTCTAATCCAGTCTGAGACTTGCCAATACTTTCCAAATCAGCAGAGTACTTCATTTCCTCCACATTATTCTTTGTGAATGTATAGTTCCCTGGAGTAGGAACCTTTTCAGCTGCCAATGCCAATGACCATACTGTATCATAAGCCCATAAACCAAACACTGTTAAGGGTAACTTGAATCTCCTTCTCCATCTTGCCTTGAAATCCTGAAACTTAGAGTTGTTCTTACTGACATAAGGTTTAATACCCAAAACACCTTGCATTACATTGGCTGCTGATGGTCTATAGATGTCCACAATATCTGTCAAGCTATAGCTAGTGATCCAAACATAACCTTTGCTCATCATTCCTGCTTTATTTGCATTTAAGAAGAATTTTAATCCAAGAGAGTGTGGCATGTGGATAATGAAGACTCTGGTCTGCATGTTCTTGAGCTTCTCAAGCTCCTTGCTAATGTCTTCATCAGTGGCCGAAAGAGGAATAGGACTCCGGTAAGGCACAACAGCGTCGACCTCAACAATGGCATCTATGAGATTCGGTATAAACCCGTTGCCAAATTCAGTATCTGCATAGATAGGAACTACTTGTCTCCATCTAAAGGTTTGAACAAGAGAAGCAAGTACTCTGGCTTGAGAAAGCATCATTCATTCCGGTCCTGATGAAGTATGGAGACTGCTTTGTTGAAAGAGAAGGGCTCTTAGCAGTGAAAGAGATGATTGGAACTTGAGAACGGTTTCCAAGCTCAATCACAAACTTAGCTTGTGTTGATGTTTGTGGTCCAATTATAGCTTGCACTTGAACATTCTTCAGAAAATCAACCGCTGCAGTTTCATTCACACATAAACCACAAAATTCTTCATGCTTTTCCATCAAAGAACTTAAACATGAATGAACAGTATATCTAACTTCTCACAGGCTTAAAAGGAACTAGAAATAAATCTAAAACAGGAAAAACAGAGTGAGAGAGAGGACCTGCAAAAGCAGAATCAACAGGATCATCCTGGTTGACATCTTGCAAACGAAGTGAAAGCCTTTTGGTGAAGTATGAATGAGAATTGTAGAAGTCTTCCATGGCCATGGACATGCACCTCCAGCTTATGTTTCCAATCCATGTCTTGGTGTCAAGAATTACACCAACATCAAATGGACTAGTAGTGTTTCTAGACTTTCTGGAAGTGGCTCCGCGAGCATAGGCTTTGTTCTGCCCAATACTCAGACAAGAAAATAAGATGAAGAGAAACAAGATTAAATGCTTCTCCATTTCATCAAGTTCCTTCATTCCGTTATGGTTTTTTTATTTATTTTTTTTATTTTTTTTATGACGAGCTTGAGATTGGAAGAGGGGAAGAAGCAAACTTTGCTTTGATGTTAACTTGTGGTACATGAAAAGTCAAGATCATGTGGTTTATCTACTTTTTCAAAAAAAAATATATATATATATAAAAAAATAATAAATCAAGGTCTTGGTAATCGTTTTCTATGCCTCCTTAATTTTATTATTAGAATGATGGATTTATTAGTTCTAATTATCTTTGTCATCTTTTTATATATATATATATATATATATTAAAAATGTGTACAAGGGATTCCAAACATATATTTTTTTATTATTATTATGTTTTATTTATGTATTATAAAGCTATTGAATTGTTAACCTCGTTTATAAAAGTCAAATATCTTAATTGCTTGATTATTTCAATAGTGTTTGAACCGTGACTTTTATTATGTTGGAATAAATTCGTAAAATAATAAATGATAAGTTAGTAGGTATTTATTAATAATAATTTATAAGATTTTTTTTTTGGAGGAGAAACGACTTCTGAGTCAAGTCAATACAGGTGATATGATAAATATTTTATAAAAAATTGGATAAATAATGTTTACATAATAAATGTCTAGAGCATAGCATGGATGGACAAAAAATAACAGAGATTTTTTTTTTTTCTTTTATTGAAATGTGGCCGAAGTATACAGAAGATTCAAACACTTTAAAAATCTAATTAATATTAAAGTCTTCATCTTAATAACGTTAAGAATGGTTTTTTATTCTGAGATGAAAGAATAGTTTTTGACAACTTAATTTGTAAGTGAGAAATACTTTTACAAACTCTTCCATTTAAATGGTTACTAATTAAGGTAACCATGGCACAATGCAATGGTCAATCGCATCAACAGTAGATGGGCAGACATAAAATTAAATTCTACATTGTAGTACTATAATAAACTGTTTGTCCATTGCTCCATGGCTCAAATATTATTTAAATATACTTAGTGGGTCTTCTATATGAGTTATATTCCTCCCATTTAAAATTACACGGCAGGAAAAACTTATTAAATGTGGTACGAGTAAATTTTTTGAACATGCATGTAGTAGATTTTTATCATCCCTATGCGACACTTTGTCAAGTTAATAAATCTCTAAATAGTCAATAAGTCATCGTAATTGATACACATTCATATTTATATGTACTTTAACAAATTCAAGACGATGTTTGTCGCATATTGTAAAAACAAAGATATTGTTATAAAACTATATAATATAGCAAGACAAATATAGAACAAAGATAAAGTAGTGGAAGTTCTCTTTCTCGCTCTTGTTATATTTCATTCTTTTGTATACATATATATAGCATTTAAATTAGAAACCGAATAAACATTTGGCAAATGAAACGCCAAAAGTCAAGAGGAGTTGAGAGAAACATAATGGATATTCATTTTGAATGTTTCATAACAGATATTAATTAATGTCATTAAATTGACAAGCAATGACGCCATGGTTTTTAATATTTATATAAAAAAGAAGTTATTAATTAATGTCATTAATTGACAAGCAATGAAGACCAGCATGATTTTTAATATTTATATATATAAAAAAGTATTAGTAATCAAAATTATTGATTGTCTTCACTTAGTGTCTAAAAGGTGGGTTAAAATCTTGAGTGGGTACCCCAATATGCCCGAATATCAAAATGGGTACCACAATATAATTTGTTTCTTTATGGGTACCACATTATAATTGGTCTTCACCGAGAGGGTACCGACATAATTCCGATGAGTTTTTACGCATGTGGCAGCCGGATTAAACACGTGGCTGGAGTCTGGACGCATCATTTGTTTACGTGGAGTGACAGCAGGACTGACTTACGCCATGTCATGGGTTATATCCTAGTCACCATGGCCTTGGTCCTTATCAGCAACTTAAAGTTGCCAGCTCAACCATCCTTTCTTTTCTCCTTCTCCTCCATCTTTTCCAGCACGCAAGCCAGAACACTTGGCAATTTCCTCCTCGGTGAGGATTCGCGATTCCTTACCAGAGTCGAGAAGATCGATCTCATGCAAACCAAGTTTTTTCTTTAACAATTAATTTAAAAAATCATAAAATTAAAAGTAATTTTAAGAAATAAAAAATTGTAACAAATAAAAATAATTTAATAAAATAACATAAACAGATTAGGAAGGGTTTAATCTTAATTTATTCTTTTTTATCCAATTAAACTATTTATATATTCTCTTGGGTGGGTGTGATTTCAATTACTTATATATATATATATATATATATTATAGTATGAGAGAAATTAGAGTTTATGTAATTCTTTTAGTTTATATAAAAATTACCACGCAAGCACTTATTTGTCATTATTAATGATTACCTAAAACTTAATTTCACTCTTGACCTCTCAAGGATTATTATTTTTATGCTCATCATGTAATCAGTGAACAAGAAGTCACCAACTTCAGGGTTTCCTATTTTTGTTTTTTTATTGAATTTAAGCACACTTCTAATCATCTATGCAAATTTGCATTTTTAATATTTAGTGGTGATAATTACGAATTTCATGTGTCCAGCATGTTATCACTTAACACTAAATATCTACTCACTCTATATTGCAAGTGTAAGACACACACAAATATATCTTATAACTAATTTAATAAAATATAGTATAAGTTTTCATCACCTTATCATTATTCAACAACATTAAAATCGTTTTAATGATTTGGGTGTTGTTAAATCTAATAATTATCTATATATATACATTTATTTATCATTATATACTAACATATGTTAGTCTAGTTGGTTAGGATTTTTTTAATGATTCGAGAACTCATTGTTTTTAAATGAAATTTTTTTTTAAAAAAAATCAATCAAAAAACCTAACTTTGGCCCGGTGGGTGGGCTAACCAGTTCACGGGTTTGGAAAAGCTTAACCCTTAACAGGTTCGCACTGACCTGGCAGGTTTGGACGGGTTGGATCAAATGTCTGCCCGCATCTCCCTCTAGTTGAATTTACTCATTTTTAGATTTTTTTTAAATCTTCTTAAGCAAGTATTTTTTTTAATGAGGTGGATAAACTATGAATTTATTAAAATGAGAAAAATAAGTATAACAAAGCAAACAAATATATAATTCATTAGATGTGGAAACTGACAAACAAAATGGGAAAGCAAAATTATAGTACAAATAACAACAATACAAAAAATGAACAATATATAAAAAAGCATGACAGGACAAGGACTCCCTCAATTGCAAGGCTCTCCTATCATGGTGTATTGATCTACATATCAGCTATCGGGTATGGCACCTGTGTGTTAGGATCGGGTGTATCCTCACATGTAACAATCCTTAAGAACTTTATGCTTTTTCTCACCACTCTGCCGAGTGCTCCAACTTCCAATTTTTGCTCACAAGGGCTACATCCACCCAAAAAAGAAATATAGGGTCTGTTTGATTTTTGTTTTGTTTTTATGTTTTCAAAACAATTTTGGAAAACTATTTTTTAGAACAAGTTTTGGAAATAAAATAAAAAAAAAAACTGTTTGAATGAAAGTGTTTTGAAAACAGATCTAAAAACAAAAAACCTCATTTGGAAAAAAATTTTAAAACATCTTTTAAAAATAAAAAAATACAAAACTTGTTTGATTCAGTTGTTTTATGTAATTGATATTATTGCATGGTTTACAATAAATTAATAACCATATTACTTTAAATAACTAATATAATAATATATTTTTGTAAAAATGAGCCTAAAATGAATACAAATAGAATTCAATATGACATTATAATACATATGTTCAATGTTCAATAACATTTTTGGAAATAAAAAGTACAAGCATAAGTTCAATGTTCCGAATTATTATAATGTAGCCAAAGAAAGTATAAGTTCAATGTTCATAATTATTATAATGTAGCCGCATTGAGTCTGCAATATGATCATAATATATCGCCATTTCAGCTGCACTTTCATTGGATAATCTTGTTAAGTTCTCCTCATTGTAACCTATGTTCCAAATTTTAGGACAAAACGCTCCATTGTTCATATTTGCTTTTGTAATTTCTTCCACCATGATATCTATGTTAGATTTAACCATATTTTTGGACCACAAAGAATTTTCTTGTTCCTCTGTCATTTTGCTAGTTGCCATCTATAATGTATGTCATATAAGAAAAAAAAAATTATGAAAATAAAAGATTACAATACAGGTAATCTACCTAATTAACAAACTTGATTTAACTATTTTTATCATAAAAACAAGAGAGAGAAAAACTCTGAAAAAAAGATGATGTTGTAGAAAAAAACTTGTCAGAGGTGTAGCTGTGGGGAAGTACGCTCGAGGTGCCGGAATCAAAACTGGAAGAAACCTGCCACAGATGGAGTGAAATGGGCGGTGGCGGCCAATTTAGATGTATGAGAGAATGATTTGTTTTGAAAACCCTATAAATAAGTCTCACATTTATTTTGGGTTGTTTTGAAAACCCTATAGACAAGTCTCACTTATATTTTGGGTTATTTTTAAAAACAAAAGTTTGGAAACAACCCAAAGTTGTTTTCAGTTTTTTGTTTTTAAAAACACATTTTTGTTTTTTAGTTTTTTAAAATAGTTTCAAAAAATTAGGCCCCAAACAAATTTTTTCCTTTTTTTGTTTTTAAAAACAGAAAACTGTTTTTGAAAACAACATTCAAACATGCCCATGAGATGTGATTGCCTAAATATAACAATGATAAAATACTAATATTTACAATTTCATTTTATTTTCTAATAATATAAATTAGCAATTATCCAGACCGACCACTGTTGCAGAAGACAAGTGTAGTTCTTCTTATGTGAAAGATTGAGGATTTGACTCCCTTCCAAAGCATAATTGAGAATTTGAAAGTGTGTGTTGGATAATTTATCCACTCTAATAAAATAAATAAATCTTCAAGATGTCACATTTTCATAAACTTACAACTATTATCCATCTTTAGCTAAGCCACTCTTATATATATAAATATATATAATATGGACAAGTCACCCCGTACGTACCCCCAAATCTTTAACTATGCTTTTCAAAGGAGTTAAGCCCTTGATCTTTCACATAAGAGTTAATCACACTACCACTAGCATATTGTTATGCCAAACACAACAATAATATGGAGAAAAAACAAAAGAAATAGTAGCCCACAGAGATTTACGTGGTTCGGTCTATGTGACCTACGTCCATGGGCATGGAAATAGAGATTTCTTATTCTTCTCTTTCGAGGAAAAAAAACTCATATATATGATATAGAAAAAACCCTATACATATCCAAATTAAAATAAAAAATATAACCCACAATGGATCAGTCTGATGGGCAGGCCCAAGCCAAAAGCCCACCACAGATCTTCACTGAATTTTCTAATTTAGGATTAACTCCCTAAATTCAGGTCAAGTCATAATTTGGATAGATTTACCATCATAATCAAATTCAAGGCATCTCAACAAATCTCCACCTTGACTTGAATTTTCTCATGCATCAAGAACCAAGAACATCCCCTTGTCATCCGCGCCCCGAAGGGCCTCATGCTGTGCGGATATTCAAGTCCAAGCTATGATTGAACTTTCTGTAGGTAAAAGCTTCGTCAACATATCTCTTGGATTGTTTGTTGTGGCTATTTTCTCTATGGAGAGCTATTTGTCTTCAATAACATCCCGAATGAAGTTCAACCTGACATCAATATGCTTTGATATTTCATGATAGATTGGATTCTTCACCAAGCTTAATGCACTCTGACTATCACAATAAATAATTGGTCTCTGTACATTCAAGCCCAAACTATTAACAAGACCCACATGCCTTCCTTCACCCCTTCTGCCAATGACATGTATTCTGCTTTAGTGGTAGACAAAGCAGCTGTAGACTGAAGTGTTGCTTTCCAACTGATAGCACACCCAAATAGAGTAAAGATATAGCAAGTCAAAGATCTTCTCTTAATAAGGTCTCCACCACAGTCAAAATCTGTATAGCCAACAAGACCACCAGTACAACCATCAGTACCATAAACCAAGCAAACATCACCGTACCCTTCAAATATCGCATAATCCATTTAACTGCCTCCCAATGAGCCTTCCCTGGATTACTCATAAACCTACTTACCACACTAACTGCATGAGCGAAATTTGGCCTAGTACATACCATTCCATACATCAAGCTACCAACAGCATTCGAATAAGGGACTCTACTCATGTAATCCCTCTCATCATTTGTACTAGGTAAAGTACCAGCATCAAATTTAAAGTGCGCTGCCAAAGGAGTACTAACCGACTTTGAGTGTTCCATCTGAAAAGACAGCAACAACTTTTCAATGTACTTCTGTTGTGAAACATATAACAGTCCTGCTTTCCTGTCTCTCCAAATCTCCATACCCAACATCTTTTTGGCTGCACCTAAATTTTTTATTTCAAACTCATTGCTCAATAATGCCTTCAAACTATCAATTTCAGCTTTATTCTTAGCTACAATCAACATGTCATCCACGTATAGCAACAGATATATAAAGGAACCATCTAGAAGCTTTCTAGATTAAACACAATTATCATACTCATTGCGCACAAAATCATGAGAAACCATGAATGCATCAAACCTTTTGTTCCACTGCCTCGGGGACTGCTTCAACCCATACAAAGATCTTTTCGGCAAACATACACGGTCTTCTTTTCCAGAAACAAGAAATCCCTCTGGTTGTGACATATAAATATGATCCTCCAGATTCCCATGTAAAAAAGTTGTTTTGACATCAAGTTGTTCTAACTCCAAATCAAAAGCACTTACAATGGTTAGAAGAATCCGAATTATTTTATGCTTCACAACTGGTGAGAATACTTCATGATAATCAATTCCCTCCTTCTATGAGAAACCCTTTGCCACAAGCCTTGCTTTGAACCTTGCTGGCTCAACTCCAGGAATCCCTTCTTTCTTCTTGAACACACATTTGCATCACACTGGTTTTATACCCTTTGGTAATGGAACTAGTTCCCAGATTCAATTCTTTACTAGAGATTGTATCTCTTCATTCATGGCAATTAACCATTATAATGCTTCTCTACTCTGTACTGCCTCTTTATATGACCTCAGTTCATCAGAATCAATATGTTCTCCTATTGCCAAGGCATAAGCAATAGAGTTAGTATTAACAATATTGACACAATCTGCATACCTCAGAGGATTTCTAATTTCCCTTCTTGGTCTCCTTGCTTCTATACTTTGTAATTCAACAGTTTCTTTTATTACTTTTTGAGCTTCAATCTCAAACTCCACCTTCTGGTTAGCACCCTGATCTTTATTACCTGCAACCTTATCAAGCTCCTCTCTCTAGCCAAACATAGCAGATTCATCAAAAGTAATATCTCTGCTAATAATAAATTTTGGAGTTCTATCTTTTTCAGTACACCACAATCTATATCCCTTAACTCCAATAGCATACCCTAGAAATATGCATTTCATTACCCTTGGCTCAAGTTTACCATCATTCACATGAGCATAAGCAGGACAACCAAATATACGCAGACCAAAATAATCAGAGGGTTTACCGGACCATACATCATGAGGAGTCTTCATATCAATTGCAGTTGATAGAGTTCTATTCACCAGATAACAAGTAGTGTTAACTACTTCAGCCCAAAATTGCTTAGAGAGGCTAACACTTAATCGCATGCATCGAGCACGCTGTAAGAGTGTTTGGTTCATGCGTTCTGCAACTCCATTCTACTGTGGTGTATGTCGTACAATGTGGTGCCTCACTATACCTTCTTTTTTTGCAGAACTCATCAAATGGTTTATTACAAACTTCTAAACCATTATCTGTTCAGAGTGTCTTGACTTGTTTGCATGTCCGCTTTTCAACCATAGTCTTCCACTCCTTGAACCTCCCAAATACCTCATCCTTTGATCTCAGAAAATATACCCATACCTTTCTAGAATAATCATCAGTGAAAGTAACAAAGTACCTACATCTGCCATGAGACTCAACTGGAGAGGGACCCCACAAATCTGAATGAATATAATCAAAAATACTAGTTGAAGTGTGCTTTCCATAACTGAATTTCACCCTGCGCTGCTTTCCCATAACATAAGTCTCACAAAATTTCAGTTTCCCAGTTTCTGCACCACCCAACAATCCTTGTTTGCTCAGCACTGTAAGCCCTTCTCACTCATGTGACCCAGTCTATAATGTCATAATTCTGTTCTATCATCATGCTGCTCAGAGGAATGAGATACAACCACTGTTCCCATCACTGAACTACCCATCAATAAGTAAAAACCATGCTGCAATCTACCCTTCATGACTACTAGAGCACCCTTAGAAACTCTCAACTGCTCACCATCACCAGAGAAACTATACCCTTGTTTTGCTAGGGTACCAATAGCAATCAAGTTCTTGCGTAGACCAGGAACATACCATGCATCAAATGTTCTGACTATTCCATCATACATCTTAATCTGCACAGAACCACTGCCTTCAACACTAAGCTCCTCATCATCACCCAAATACACACTGCCTTTCCAATCCTTGAAAGAAGTGAACAATTCTTTTGAGAATGTCATATGATAAGATGCTCCAGTGTCTAAGACACAAGTATTTACAGAAACTTTCGAAATACTTGACGATCAAAACATCACTTCCACGCCTTCATCGAACTATCCATTGCTACATCATCATTATCTACCTGCATCATTATCTTGCATCACTGTAATTCCTTTCTGCACTATAGATGCACTGGCATTTCTACTTAATTATTTATTCTCATTTCCCTTCTTCCTCTGTGGTCAATCCTTCCTAAAGTGACCTTTTTCTTTACAGAAAAAAAACAACGTAATCCTCCAAGTCTCGATTTGGAACGTGATTTTTCCCTATTCCTACCATCTTGTTCCTTGATTCTGCCTCTGCTAACAATCAAACCTGCTTCTGCACCATCTTCTTTAGAATCAAAAACCTTCCGCTTCAATTCCTTAGACTGCATAGCATCCTTCACATCGTTAACAGAAATACTGTCTCTACCATATAGCATAGTATCAACAAAATTCTCATATGGATTTGGCAAGGAACATAAGAGGATGATAGTTTGATCCTCATCATCAATTTTAACATCAACACCTTGTAGATCTAGAATAATCTGGTTAAAATTGTCAAGATGGTCTTTCCTCTGCATATTCTCTGTCATCCGCAAGGTATACAAACGCTGTTTTTGATATTAACCGGTTGGTTAGGGATTTCTTCTGAAACTTGCTTTCCAGTTTCTTCCATAATCATGCTGCAGTCTTTTCATCAATAACCTCTCGCAAGACTTCATCAGTTAAACTCAAAAGAATAGCGCTATAAGACTTTGCCAAAATCTCTACCTTCTCCTCCACCTTCAACTCCACTGGTAATTGTCCTTCTCCTTCCAATGCTGCCACACATCCCTGCTGAACCAGAATCGCCTTCATCTTGATCTTCCACAGAGTGAAATAATTCGATCCATTAAACTTCTCAATTTTGAATTTATGAGAGGCCATCCTTTCAGCAAATCCAGAAACCCTAAATTCAAAGTTGAATTCAAGGAACCTTGCTCTGATGCCACTTGTTATGCCAAACACAACAATAATATGGAGAAAAAACAAAAGAAAAATAGTAACACATAGAGATTTATGTGATTCGGTCTATTTGACCTACGTCTACGGGCAGGGAGATAGAGATTTCTTATTCTTCTCTTTCGAGAAAAAAAAACTCATATATACGATACAGAAAAAACCATATATATATTCAAATTAAAATAAAAAATATAACCCACAATAGATCAGTCTGATGGGCACGCCCAAGCCAAAAGCCCACCACAGATCTTCATTGAATTTTCTAATTTAGGGATTAACTCCTAGAGTTACGGATTTGAGTCGTAATAGGGTTACTATCACAATCAAAATTCAAAGGCATCTCAGCGAGTTACTTTGTTCTTTGTATATATAAACAAAAATCTGTAATTTTTAATCCTAATTCACGTTTTTCTTAATTTTTCTCCATTTAACACAATATTCTCTAGAGTGTTATAGTATTAATATTTTTAAATATTAATTTATATTAAATTTATACATAGTTTAGAACACTTACTGATAAAATTTAAAAATCATAACTCGTTAACATGGTCCGGTAAAAATAAAAATTATTAAGATAAAACCAATAAAAACTCAGGACGACAAACTAATCATGAAACATATTAGACAACCTATGAAAACAACTTATACTAATAACCAAGATGATCTCATCTACACAATTGCCTTAATCACCAATGATAGCCAACCAAACAGGAGGAAATCTCTAGTCATCTTAACCTCCTAGTAGAGATGCTCCACTAAGGGTGTGTTTGTTTGGCAAGATGTAGCATATGTAATTGGAATTACAAAAATCTTTTAAAATCTAATGTTTGTTTAGCTTTGGAGTTTGAGAACTTCAAAGTACTTACAAAATGCATTTTGGGCGTAGTTCTTTTTATATCCCGTTTTTACTACTGACTATAGTCGACTATTCTTGTAGTTTTTCAAGCTTAGTCACTGTGACAACTGTGGTATTATAGCAACTTGAGTTTATATTTCTTTCTTCTTTCTTTCTTCTCATGGCCAAACCCTTGTTTTCCCTTGGAGTTTTTCCGGTGACTCGATTCCGGTGAACCAAGCTAGTAACTTCTTCTTTCCATTCTTGTGAGTATTCTAAGAGTTGCTATTTAAGTTTTTATTATGTATTTTACTTGTATTTCCACGATTTTGAATTCTTTTGTAGGCTCAAATTGAAAGCCCTATTCTTGTTTTTCGGTCTTGTGAATGTTTGTGAAGAAATTTCTTGATTAGATGATGTAGTCGGGAGAAAAAGTTGTGTTAGGACTGGTTGTCTTTGCTGACGTCTTGTCAGCACCGATGATCTTTAGTTGTTTCTCTAGTTTTTTTTAATTAGAGTGAAGCTCGGACCCTTAGGACTTCATTGGTAACCTTTAAACCTACTTTTGAGCCAACCCTAAGATCGATTTAGGGTTGTTTGTTAGAGAAACTTAGGATTTTATTTATTTTGTGCTAGTTCTTGTTGGTATTTTTATTGTGTTTTTGGAAGGGAGGTAGAAGCTTTTGGCTCGAGGCAAGGAACTTGCAAAGAACTAACATTTAGAAGTGAAACCATCTAAGTGGTTAGTGGGTTTAATTAAGCATAAATCTATTAGAAGAATATCTATATATATATATATATATATATATATATATATATTATATTAGTAAGTAAGTTTTTATTGGTTTTATATACTTGAATTGAGAGTTTTATTTGATTTGAAATGAGTTATTTATTTCATGCTTCATGTTTGCAAGTATTGTTGTTAAAAAGGATTTTCATGATGATGAATGTTTTTGTAGCTATATTTTCTTCATTTCCTTTGTATGGAAATAGCCGGTTGTTCTTGTGATTATTGTTCTAAGCTGTGAACCCTTAGTTTGAGAGATGCAAGTTTGTATTATTTGGTTGGTGACATACTATTCGCGATGGCCGGTTTCCATGGCTAACCTGTTGAGGTGTGGTGTGGAAGACGGCGGACTTAATAGTCGATTCAAGTGGGTGTGTAGAGCCTTGTTGGATGTTTGATCCGGAAAGGCTGAGGTCACCACACGATTGAGCCGGATGGGTCAACGTTAAGGACAGCTAGTACCTTGATGGCTCACGAACCTAACCCGGCCACGCAGTGAAGGTTTAGAGAGGTTTCTAGATCATGTTGCATTTTTGTAGTGTCATATTAAATTTGTGGTTTTGGCGGTGGTATTGTGTTTTATGGATCTTGAGACTTGTATTATATAGTTTGTTATATGTTTGTGTGTGTGTGTGTGTGTGTGTGCTGTTTTGATTTAGTTTGCATTATTATAAAAAGCCTAGTTTGATGTTCCACTTGTTTTATAATTTGGATCCGGGGTTTAGTATTTTTGTGGATTTGATGTTGTAAAGAAGCCCAGTTGGGGAGCTTTCTTGATACTATCTTTCGTTATTTTTGTATTGATGATTCTTTGATTGCATGTGATTATGTCCTAAAGCTGTTTTGTGTTATTAGTAAAGTATTATTTGGATGATTTTTATTGTGTATTTTGGTATATTCTTGTACATTTGTGCTAACCCATTCACTGAGTGACTTATGTTATTCACCCCTCTTTCCCCTTCCTAGGCTTTTTGCAAAGTAGTGATGCTGGTGTGTGGTGACGTCTTTGGGCATTGCTAACCTCCCTATCTTTTTGTGTTTCTCTTTCAATTCATGCGAGGGGCCAGAACGGAGTTAATTGATTGGGGGTTGGGGGTGAAAGTGAGGTAATGTAATTAGTCCATAACAATTGTTTTTCAATATAAAAATGAGTGCGACATTGTGACATTTAATTAAAATAATTACAAAAACATAAAATGTTTTATTTTATGCACACTTTCGAGCTAGACGCCATACGTAGACGCATGCTACATGAGAGAGGTAACTAAATCGATGAGTTTGCATAAAACATTGTAGGGATTGTCTCATTGTCGATAGTTGCAAAGCCTCTTTCTCGATATGGACAATCATGCTATCTTTCATCCACTCGTCTCCCATTTTTGTTGCTGAGAGTTAGTTTTTCACAACATTCATCGATGATAAAAGCAGAAGAAAAGTAGTAGTACACATGCAAAACTATGAGGCGAGAGAGATGCAAAAGCGGGCATGGTCTTCATCTCCATGTGATGTGCTTTTCCATGCTTCAAGGTTGCAACTCTATCCATTTTTATACAAGTTCTTGGTCTAAAACAAGCACTCAAAGGGTGTTTTTATTCTACTTTCAGCTGCAGAGTGGCCTCACGGAAGTCAAAGCCCAGTTTCAACATCTAATCAATTTTATATGTTCTAAGATTTAGATGAAAAACTCAATTCCAAATAAAATTCATAATGTTTTACAAAAAACATTGATATGAGAACATAAATTATTGAAGGCGAGAATCCGTTTAGTGATTCATTGACATGTTATAAAGCTGAATTCACCATTCACTAGCTGCCAGTTTCTCGGCCTTGCACACGGCGTCAATCGACAGAGGACAAAAGCTCCGAGCCGGGCCATAAAAATGTGGGAAGGAGTTGCTTTCATTGGCCCTTCATACATCGGTCCATCCCAAAATTGTCAAAACATTTACATGCTTTGAATTTGTTGAATCAATGTAACACAAAATTAACAAATATCATAAAAATATAGAGAGAGACAGAGGTAATAAAAATTCATTCCTGCAGTTGATTACTAAAAATCTGAACATATATTTGAGTGTGTTTTTCTTGCAATGTTGCAACA
>NC_052473.1:17768943-17843058 GCF_009730915.1 Dioscorea cayenensis subsp. rotundata | reverse complement strand
CTCTCTCCATTTCCAGGTACGTTCGCCACGTGTCAGCCCTCTCCTCACTCGTTACCACTTCCCACTTCCCCCATCTCCATGGCGATATAGAACACCCCCAACCAATAGAACAATCTCGTTCCACAAGCTCACAAAGAGAAAGAAAGAGAGAGAATATATAATGGCGAGAGAGCTGGAAGAGAGGAGGGTACTAGCTGACGGCGAGGGCCGTGCGGACACACCTGCCGGACTGTGCCGGCGAGTGCTCTACCGCAGAGCCGACAAGGCTTTCCTCGCGCACCGCGTGCGACACGCAGAGTGCACGAGACGAGCTGCGGTGGCACCGCGCCATGAGCGGGTGTACTGCGAGGTTTGCGAGCGAAGAAGCGCCGACGCCAGCGGCGTGACCTGCAAGGCCGATGCCGCCGCGCGCTCTGCATCACCCAGACGCCGACTGGTCCACCCAGCCAACCAGCAGGCTCTCCTGTCGACACGAGCGCCAGCCTCTCCTTCCTTTCTATGAAACCTCCTCCAAACCCACTCCCTTGGCCGATGACCCTTCCTGGCTTTTCTACAAAGTCCCGTGATCTAAAATCAAGCGGGATCTCTGCTTTCAGGATTCGGATCCTCTACCTCGATCTCGACTTCGCTGCGCCTCGATCCATCAGACGGACAGCATCGTGCCGGCGCCTGCGCCGGCTCCGATCAACTTCTCACTTCAGCACCCACACCGATAGCCAAAGCGTAAGCTCTCGAATCCATATACATCGCTGGAGACTCCGATCATCGATCGATCAATGCTTAAGCAGATCGGGTTTGTTCCGTGCGGGGCGAGGCCAAGGGAGTGAGGTAGTGCCGGAGGCGGTGGCTACAGGTGAGCGGCGGTGGAGACGGTGGCCGTCGGTTTGAGTGGCAAAGATGGAGAGAGGCGAGGCGATGATGAGTGCCGTGAGAAAGCGGAAGTCTAGGAAGGTTCGAGGAAGACGATACTGCGGTGGCGCCGCTAGAAAGGCCTCACCGCCGGGACCCGGCCCAGGATCCAGGGCCGGTTCGCCAGGCTGAAACCGATGTGGCTGAACCGCCCTGATCCGGCTTTATTTCTTCGACCCAAGTTACGGCGTCGTCCTTTCCCTCTCTGAGCCGTCCGATCTCTGATCTACGACGCTCTGCAGTTCCACCGCCTTTGGCGGAGGGGTTTCCAGCCTATCGTTCTCAACCGTCCGATCTGTGATCTACAGTTTGTGATTTACGGTTCCTTCTTTTTGGTGGAGTGTTTTGGAGAGAGGAGCCGAGCGATGTGTGGAGCAGTAACGAAACGGAAATCAGGGAAGTGCCGCTAAAGAAAATCTCTTTTATATTTGATGTGCGTGAAAATAATTTTCTGAAGGTATGTATGTGTGTGAGGGGAAAGAGGAAGTTGAATGCCATGGATTATGTAATGCTCACAGATACATAGCCATGAATCTCACTAGTTTACAAGCTAAGCAATTGAATTCCTACTGTAATACATGGTGGATATATAACTGACAACAAAAAGTTATATTCCATGAATAATCATTTTTCCTTGCTGTTTCTGTGATCGCTCTCAAGCTACGCAAAATGTTGTATAATATGTATATGCACATTGTATTATCTGTTTCACCTTCAAACATTATAGTCGTTTGGATTCAACCTTACTATTTTAAATAATTTAGATATGTATCATATAAATTGTTGAGATTTACAGATCCCCATTCATAAGTGGTCATCGAGCAAAGAAATAATCAGTGGTATTTTATATATATTATTTATTAAATATTTTAGTATCCTATTATCATTTCTTTAAAAGAGTACTTATTTATATAAATTACTGCACAAAATATACATTTAATTTCCTAAATATCTTTTAATTTCTATTAACGAAAATGACATACGTTTAGTATTCGGCTCCAAGTCTATACGAAGACTCTGTTGTGTTTTTGTTTAGCATGTGTGATCTTTCCTTTTAGTACTCATTTATCCGTTTCGTTATTATTATCCTTTCTCGAATCTTGTCGTTGCCCCATGTTAAATATATTAAGATTTGTCACTTTTTAATCTAGATGTTTCTACATTTAATGTTCAATAATTTTAAATTCTAAATAATAAATCAAAATAATATATATTTATTTGTTGTATTAATTATATATATATGGCAAATTGAATAAATAAGAAGAGTTAATTTCTATTTAATTTAAATGAAATTATCTGATCTAGCTCACTATAGTATCTTGCAACACTGTGCTGAAGTGACTTTTTGAGTGCGTAGTGTGATCTCACGAGTTGAGATGGATTCAGTGCACCAGTATAAAAAGCTTTTTATATTCAGGTGCAATGACGTGTACGCCAAGCCACTAATTAACTTTTCACGGTGACTAACTGCAGATAATTTGGAGATAAAGAGCTTTATGGATAAACAAGATTTCCAACAGCGGATATATATATATATATAAATATATATGAGCAAAGATCATATGAGCACGTGCATGAGTGAGAGTAAGTACAAGAAAAATAATCACATATTGATGCATGAACAATACGATCGCCGAGCATGGTACCTGATCAATACAGGTTGATTAATTTCTATTATGTTCACAATTGATGGTTTAAATTAAAATATTGTGGTATTATTACGATCGCACCTACAATTTAGATTATAATATTGCGTACTTTAGCTGTCTAATGCAACTATTTACATAATCATATGACGCGCATTTGAATGGTGGGACACCGTTGGGATTTGATGATACTTTGACGATTGATAATCAATCTTTTAGATTTTAAATCTGACGATGTATTGCGTAGAAGATGCAGTATCTTATATATATATAATAAAATAAACAGCAATTATTAAATAAATATGTAATTTTAAATTCTGAATAATCAAATAAGAAAAAGCAAATTATAAGTCACAATGCATGGTTAAGGTACAATGACACTAGTTGTGAGAGAAATATCAAATATATGGGCTTAGGCCCAAGTGAACAAGCAATTGATTTTTGATAGTTGATTTTACATATTTGTTTTTGAAATTCTCAATTTGAAGTATCATATAGAATATAAAATTCTGATTATTTTTCATATTTTATTCTATAATAATATAACTTCTCATTATAGAGTTATATAGGTTCTATATGATTGTTCTTTTTTCATTTGAAATTATATTTATATATAGATGTTAAGTTAGTTATTTATAATCCATTTCATCAAACATGTCAAGAAGGAAAGCTATATGACTTTAATTATAATTATATGATGTTTTGTGATGATTTGCCATACATTAACTCTTTTGTTGAATTCCTACTTTTAAAAATGAATTTCCAGTTCACAATAGGGATGCAATATTTTTAATTTTTCTATGAATGTATTGTTTCCTTAATTTTTTGGCTATTTTTATTCACAGTAGCATGTTTTATCAGATATGTTGATATTTTAATTTAAAAAGAATGAATGCTTGCGAATTCTATTTAAATATAACTCACATCACAGTCTATAATGATATAAAGATTTACCCTAGCACAGATGCGCTTCAATGTTCCAGTCATAGTAGTGAAGCCAATGGATCATTTAACGTGATTTATTTTTCATTTTCACCCTACCCAATATAATTGATACAAAATAAAATAAAATTTCCACAAATTTACATTTTGAAGTAAAAATGATTAATGTGAAAATTTATAAGAAAGTATAATATTAATGTAATATATATATATATATGTATATTGATAAAAATATATATCATAAATTTATTATAACAGATACTAGAGTCCAAAATCAAATTAGTGCAGATATATATATTGAAAATAAATATAATCTCAAGTTTTGAATTCAATAAATGAGTCAAAGTATAGAAACTTTATTTTGATGCTCAAAGATAGATACATTTAATTATAACTTGGTCCTTAGAAGTTTAGTGTGAAGGTGAAAAGAGATTGATTTTTGATGTATGGCGTGATCTTTTTGGTGCACTATGTATGGTATAATAGAGACCAAGAATATTATCTATGAAATAGAGATGGTCCTCTATTTGGTTTGTTAATTTTGTGGTCCTAATAATTAGCCACTTTATGTTTCAAGTCTAGGACCATTTCTTACATTATAAATAATTATAACATATTTCTTTATATCTCTATATATATATATATATATATATATATATATATAAATATAGATAAGGCCAAATGATCCAATTCTTAACTTTTTAAGTAGAGAAAAACGAATATCAATATTATAAAAGCTGCTCCATATGTAACTTGATTAAAAAAAAAATTAAAATGCAATATTAAAAAATAATACTATAACAAAGGAAATTATTGGCCATTCTCTGAAACTTCAATATTAATTCACAATATAACGTATATTTTGTCAAGATATATATATATATATATGAGTACAAGTCAGCACGACTATTAAATTCCTATCCACCGGACCATCTCTACATTAGAACTAGTTCCATTTAAATATTAAAAATTTATTTTATTTATTAATCTATAAATAATTATAACATATTCTTTATATATATATATATTTATTTATTTAAAAATATAGCTAGGCCACATGATCCAACCCTTAACCTTTTTAGTAGAGAAAGAAATGAATATTAACTTTCTTATTATAAAGGCTCCTCCATATGTAAGTTGAAAAAAAAAAAATCAAAATACAATATTAAAAAATAATACAACAAAGAAAATTATTGGGCATTCTCTCAAATTTCAATACTAACCCACAAGATAACATATATGTGTGTACAAATGTACAATGGCGGTTAAATTCTTATCTATGGGCCACAGAACAAGAGGTGGCATTGCTTTTTTTTATATATAAATAAGAAATAACCTGTAGTCCCCACCATATTTATTTTTAAAAAATTCTAACGTTACGTTTGTTTTTGTTTTTTTTACATTTTATACTTTATGTTTCAATTACTTTATATCAAACCCTACCCACCTCTTCGCCTCATTCTATCTTGTCGTTTAAAAAAAGTTAGATCGAGCGTCTCTCATTAATTACTTGTGGTGCTGGAGATGAGGAAGAGGGAAGGATCTCACCATCGAAGGTTTATTTCACTATTATTGTTCATGTAAAGTTCTGATTTATTTTGTTTTGCTCTTTATTGTTGTGGCATGATACTAGTTAGGACTAGGGTTTGGTGAGAATTTTTATTTGATTTAATTTGAGGATAAGATTCATAAATTTCATATTAGCATAGCAAAAATCCCTCTTTGATTTTGGAAGATCTAGAGACTGATTTTAAAGGAGATTAAAATACGGAATTTATAGATATTAATCTTAACTAGTTTCATCGTAGAAATTTCATGATTTTTACATAAGTATCTTTAGTAAAATTATAAGCTTTTAAACACAGTGTGACGTGGTCAATATCGCAGTACCCTTGAGAATTTATTAATCTATTTTGTGATTGTAGAGTCTGATTTAGATTTAGACTTATATAAAAAGTTGTAAAAGATGATTGTATTTTTGGCCTCGCCAACTTTTAAATTTTTACCATTGTAATTTGTGAGATATCATCGATTTTTAGTAGGTGACTCAATAACATTGTAGGGAAGCATAATGATTGAGCGAGAGAATTTGAAGATCTTAGAAGTTGAATCGGACTCTTTATTTAACAAGAAATGTTGTTTAATTTTAAGTTAATTATATGTGCTCCTAAAATTTAATCTTATTTAAAAGTTATATATTGTGAGATATTTTTATTAGAAAGGGCATGTCTGAAATTGTTGGTTGCATGTGTATGGGTGTCAGATTTGTGATGCTGTTTTAGTTGCTTAATCCATGATCATTGCTGTCGATTATGGTTAATCATTGTGTTAATAGCCAGATGCCAACCTTGCCCATATTTAGTTGTATTGTTGAGTGGGCCCAACATTGTATAGTCAATTGAAAACATTTGACACGCCACACCTACGATTTCATTTAAGAAGCTATATTTTTTGGTTTCGATTTTAGAAATTATTTGTAAAATATAGGATCTTTTGCTAGGCTTGACGTTGGTGTTTGGGTTATGATTTGAAGTTATCGTTGGTGTTAATCAGGGTTTAACTCTTGTTTGAATAAACAAATTTTATGTAGGGAAAGAAAATGTTCAACCCTTTATTTAGATAGACAAATATTATGGAAAAAAAGAAAATGAGGGTTTTTTGATAAACCTTATTTGGTTAAGGAAGGGAAAGGAGAGAAAGAACATATAATAAATTTTTAATAAATAATAATAATAATATTCTTATTATTATCATTATTATAATTATCATCATTATTTTGATTTTGATTTTTATATTTTAATTTTGACTCGTCTCAAATACAATCATTTATTTTTTATTTTTTGAAAATATGTTATAAATTATTTAAAGACCAATTCCTCTTGAACAAGATCACTTTAGTAATCCTATTTTAATATTTTAATTATAGCGTAGTAATCATGTTGAATTAAATAATTATTAGTTTCTTTTTCTCACTAAAAAATTTTAATTTGATTTATACTTTGAATAAAATTTTTATAGTAAGGTATTTTATTGAGATAAATTCTTCTAAGGATGAATTGAGAGATAAAAAACACGCCATAAACAAACAAATAAATAAATAAGTAAATAAAAAATACATAAAAATAAAGATTTGCAATGGGTGTCATGTGAATACTTGATTAAAATAAAATTAAGTTAAAAAAAAGTGGAATAAGAAACTTCTGAAGTGACATTATGTAATTAATTTTAAAAAATAAGGTATTAAATATTTTTAAATTTTTTAAAATATTTTAGTAGGGTTCTGCCTCTCCCAGCACCCCAAATCGGGTGGCCAGAAAAAATGGGGTTTTGGAGGGTTTTAGAGTACTAGAGTTAACCCTTCATTTCCTTTTATAAATTAAAAATATCTATCCAAACAAGGAAATGGCTTACTCTGACCCTCCAAAATCCTCGTTTTACTTTAGTTTCACTCACCATCCCCCAATCCAAACGTAGCATTTAGTTTCTGATTACTTAAATTCTGAATTATTAGATAGTTTATTTAATTTATGATTGTTATATTCCTCTGAGTTGCTTGAAACTTATATATATATTTTTGTTTTCTGATTAATAATATTTTTAAAAATATCAATTTAAGTTTGGATTCAAATAATTTGTTTATTTTAATATGATAAAAATGGTATCACATGACTTTCTAGATATTTTACTTGTCAAATTACTTTGTATTTTGCTCAATTCGAACTTAATAATTTGTTGTTTTGTAAATATGAAGTATTTTGACATACAAAATAGTCCCCAATTAACTATACACTAACCCTATCACTGGGGTTTAACACTAACGATGTCGACATGTATCTCTGTTAAGAAACTATAGTTTCTCACCGTTCGTCGATGAAGAATAACAACCTCGATATTCCGCGCTTTTGGTCACCGAGGGTAAACAAATGAGCTCGATATTCGGTTCGGGTCACGAGAATAAACAAAATGATCTTTGACATTTTTGTTTTTGGCAATAGTTATTTGTGGGATATATATGTTTGACTTTTTTTATCGGTTATGTTTTATTGTAAACTTGATTTCTGAATTTGATTATGATAAACTTATATTTTATTATACTTTGTTTGAGTTTTGAAATTTTGAAACTTTTATGATTTCAATATTTTTAGTGGATACTTGCTGGGTTGTCAAGCTCATAATCTATTATTAATTTTTTTTTTTCAAATCAGGAGTATAATAGCTTAGCAAGAGTGAGCAAGTAGCATGCCCTATCCGAGGCGTCGATGTCAGTAATTTTGTCTTTATTGTTAACTATGAGGTAGTATTTAGTAAATTTTTTGTAAATTTTCGATTATGACTTTTACCGCACCGGGCCTGGTTTGTCGGGTTTGAGGCATGCCATAATCATTGTAAAATCCTTTGTACATTCCCTCACAATAACAACTAATGACAACTATAAGTTGTCTTTAGATCAAGGAAAACACGTAAACTTTAATTACATATACATTATAGATATTTATACATGATATATAATTTTATATACATTACACATACATTATACATTCATATATCTTCAGTTTTATATACATTATACATACACACATACATACATATATCTTAAACTTGTTAAATTTTAGCATTATAGCAATGAAGAAGCACCATTTGGCTTTAAGTATCAGATGCACTGGTCATACATCTTTATGTGTCATCTGGCATCAGTTGGAATGGCATTATTTAGTGACCAAAGACACTCTTACAAATCATCCACACATGTTTTTCTTTGTTTTCTCAACAAAAACCAAGAGATATATATACTTTTGTGGAATTCCTTTTCCTTTCATTTTAGTTATCATATAATATTATATAATATCCAAGAGATGTATAATCAAGTCTTTGCTGTGGAAAATAACATGAGAAAATTAAGATATATCTGTTGTAAGCTAGGGGACAAAACTAAGAGATTAAACTTAACAAGGAATCAATGAGAAAGTCATTTATTCTCATTCCCTCACTCAAATAAAGATAGAAAAAAAAGGTGAAAAGAAGTGCAAAAGGTGGTTTAAAAAAAAAGCCAAACCAAAGCTACCCATTCCCTAATTCCAACCACAAACTTCATCTCCATATATAACTCCAAACAAACAACATGATGATATGACTTCATACCTTTAACTTAAATCATTCATCAAACACCAAAGAATAGAAAACTCTGGTGAAAAAAAAGTCCTTCACTCGAATTGAATCACTCCTTCAATTCTCCTACATATAATATATATATATATATATATATATGAAGTAAGTAAATAAGAAATCAATAACCTATCAAGAATGCTCATGGCTTTCCTCATAAGAACTACTCTTCTTGTGATTCTCTTCACTAATTCTATCTTCAAAAGAAGAGGCTCTGCTAGACATGGGAGTGGCCAAGAAGGTTGGCTTCTCTTCACCTGCCATGATCACCACAACATGCTTCAATTCAAATTGATTAGATATAACTTTGTTGTTGTTATCACTTTCCTTTTGCTGATCTCCAGTATCTGTTTCTTGAGACTCCGGAAACCCGGAGAGTTTCCAATAAGAGCAAGCAAGGATGAGAAGAGCAAAGGCGATGAGGCCGAGCATGGCGGCGAGGCCGGCAAAGAGATATGGCACCGGAGAATGCCAACCGGAGTTTGGCTGTTGATGGTGAGCCATTTGAGTACTCATTGATGGCCCTTGTGATATTTCTTGTGAATCAATGCTTGTTAAAGTCCTTATTTCTTGTTTCTTTTGTGGTTGGAAAAGATGAGGGATATATATGAGTTTTGTGTTTGTGGTTGTATTTATAGTGTGAATGAAGAGGTTCTTGTATTTTGATTTTTGAGTAGTAAAGTGGGAAACGAGTGGTGATTGAATGGGAAACGAGTGGATGTGTTTGTCTGGAATAGGAAATGAAACTACTCAATGAGTCTTTATTTTAAGTTTGCTTTCATTGTTCTTCTTTTTCTTTTCTTTTTTTCAATTTTTTTTTGGGCTAATAATTTTTTTTTCTTCTTTGGTTTGTTGAAGTTTTATATTCATTGAGATGTTGGGGACTTTTAATTGGATGATGTTAATGTGAACTTATCCATAATTGGGCCCTCTATGGCTAGACCTCTAACTCATACTTGAAGAAATTATGTTATATTTAATAGGTTTATTTTATTTTAAATGTATATATATATATAACACTTTTTTTTAATAAAAAACATATCACTTTTTTTAATTAATCATTTATTTACTTTTTAAAATAAAAGCATAAATTAAATTCTTTAATAATAATATCTCTTGAATCATATATTTTTATGTTTTTAAAAACAAATTTATACATCTATGCAAAAAACAAAAAGGCATTCTTTCATTTGCTTAGAAATGGTCTAAAGTGAGAAATGTTAAGAAATAACACTTCACATAAATGCTTGAAAATAATATCGTTTATATTAATTCAATTGTTTATTTTAGAAAAAATTAAAGAGTCTTGAAATGTGAGAAATGAGCTTTTATATGGTACTTATTTCTTTCATTTTGATAAAAAATTATACATGAGTTTATTTAAATAATATTAATTTTATATTAGAGTGTTTTGCTCATAATAATAATAATAATAATTATTATTATTATTATTTAAATTTATTTATGACGAGATAGACAATAATAATGATGGGCATGGAATGTGGGGGAGAGGAAAGGTGGTGGGGTCAATATTAAGACATCATCACCTTTATTTTTTTATTTTTATTTTATTTTTTTCTCTCATTTTATGGCTATTAAAGCATAATTTAATTTCTACCAACCATTTCTTTTAATTACCTTCTTAACATGTCTCCTTGAATAAGTACCTCTTTTCCTTATGGTCGCTTGCTTGATATTAATACAAAAATTATATCTCTAAACCTTCACATATATATATTTAAATGAATAAATCACCGCTTCATTGAAAAAAAACCTTCATATAAAAAACCTACTAATTAATACACATATTTGGAGAAATATGATCATAAAACAAAGAGTATATATATATAAATATTAAATGGAAAAGTGAATTAATTTAGAGGGGCATAAGGAGAAGCATGGTATCGATTGATGTCATATAAGATGAAGTGGTTGGGTCACATGATGTGCACCAATGCATCAATTTTTTGGTTTAATGTTGGTTTTGTTATGAGCTATGCGTCACTTACCTAACAAACTAAAGTTGTAAACAATTCATTGCTTGTTGCCATTTTAATTATATTAACTTAAAACCTTTTTTTTTTGGACATTCGTATATATATATTTATATTTGATAAATTTAGATAAAATAATAATTTTTAACCAGATTGAAGGAAAAATAAACTATCACTCTTTTTATTATTATCAATATATATATATTAATGATTTATTTGTTTTTTTATATGAAAAATGGAGCAAAAAGCAGTAAAGTTTACCGCGGAGGACGGGAGTCAGGATCAATAAAAGATCGAGGCCATCCATATAAAATCGAACGGTTGGTATCAATCTCGGAAAAAAGACGATTGGGATAACCCCTGAGCAATAGGAGGTGAACACGTGGGTCAGGTGGGTTTTGGGGCTCGATAACGATGTATGATTGGTGGGCCAGGCCGTGTCTAAAGGCCCATGAAGTCGTTGTGGGCCATAGGGAGACTAAGGTCAGGTCATTGGGCCTAAGTGGCGGGGCCCACATCCAACGTCATTTCCCACCCGTACAACAACACACTTTGATGCTCCGCCTCGCCCACAGCACTAAACGCACTAAATTATATATATATATATAAATGATTAGTATGAGTTATTAATTATTAAATAATATAAATAAATAGATGTTTTATATTTAAAATTCTCAAATAATATGAATTTAATTCAATTGATTATCTCTAGGATATCTGGACAACCAAACAGTAAAACACTTGACTTCTGTAAGTGAAGTAAAGAAAAGTACAACTTTTTTCTAATACATGCTTGAAATTTGTTAAATAATAATAATAATAATAAATAAATAAAATGATCAAATAAATTATATTAAAATAATATTTATATATATTATATAATTGTGAAAATTTTATATAAAAATAAAAATGGGAGAGTGGATGTAAATGGCGCACTTTTCTTGTTTGGCAGTGTTCACTGGAGCCATCACCATTCATGGTTTGATATTGAAAAGACAAGCCTTTTTTAGATTTTTTTTAAATCAAATTGGGGAAAAAATGGAAAAGAAAATGATGAATTATATTATTTATTATTAATGATTATATGTGCTAAAATTGTGGCGAGGTTTTTTTTAATTTTTTTTTAGAATTAATTAATTGTTTTCGATTTGACTTAATGACGTTGATTCATTTTGAAATAATCATAATTTTGCCCATGAATTAAAAGGCATTTCAAAATCTTTCTCTGATTAAAATGGACAAGACTAATTCCATGCTAAGCTTGTAGACTAGCTTAGAGGCACCATTCTTAATTTTTCCCTATATTACCAATGTATTATTTATTATTTTTGAGTCTTAAGATCAGCATATATTTTTATATTGAATATTTTTTATTTTATAAATTCATTTTTATAGAGTAGAATTTTTTTTAGAAAGGCGACAAGCGCTGGAACCCAAGGACGAACACGTGGGGGAGCAGCGCTCACCACTGAACCGTGCCCTCACTTTACGTAAGATGTGGATCGAACTCGGGGAACCACGCTCGACACTCAAGATGAAGACTCTACGCAAGGGATCCGATGCCAATAGACCAAATGGTCGTTGGCATAGAGTAAAATTCTAAAATTGTTGAATGATATTCATTTTATTTTATTTTTATATATATTATCATCATCTGACAGAAACATAATATTTATTTTTGTGTATTATATTAAAAAAAATTTAAAAAAATAAAAAGAGAATTGTCTCTTGTTATTTATCCCTTAATTAACTTATACCAATTATTTTTAATTTATATTTAAATCAATTATTAAAAAGCTTATTAAGAAATGTATCAATTATGAAACATCAATTTATTTTAATAATTCAGTAAGGATATTAACTGTGCCAAGTTTTTATTAAAAAATTGGATTTTACCTAATCTATAAAAATTGGAGTGACATGAATTGATGGTAAGTTTGGCACCTTTTTAAAGTAAAATAATAAGTGAATGTAATATTTCACTTTAATTTGTCTTACAAATTAAAGTGATGCAAAGTCTTTTCCCATTAAAGTGTTTTAAAAGTGGATTAGACCAAATTATTTGTAAAGTATTATAACCAGTGAACCAAATTCTATGTGCTTATGTTCTTTACATTAGATTGTCTTCCTATATTATTATATATATTTACAACAAAAAGATAGATAATTATCTTCACATGCATTGAATCATGCTAATAAAACACAAAAAATTCTAGATAAATTACAATTTTATTGAGCAAAGTAATATTAGTTACATACCATCTGTTAATTACATTGGATGACAATGGAGAGAAATAAGATGTGTCAATAAATAAAATAAAATAAAATAAAAATAAAATAATTATTGTTGTTAATTAATTTTTAATAATTACTTTTGATTTGACTTAGTGACGTAGATTTATTTTCAAAGCGTCATAATTTTGGCGAGTTTGACACCTTTGAAAGTAAAATAAAAGAAGGTAATAATTCATCATGATTTTGCCGACGAATTAAAGCTATTTCAAAGTCTTTCTCTGATTAAAGTGGATAAGACTAATTCCATGCTAAGCGTGTAGACTAGATTAGGCTTGTGATAATTAGATGCTATAACTAGTGAACTAGTGCCAAACCACCACTCTTTTATCCTATGTTACCAGTGAGTTATATATAAATATATTTATTAAGACCCCATATAAAACCAACAATTATATGATTTATTCATATAAAGTCTCTTTAGTAGAGTGTTTATTTTAGAGAATATCCGAGATCAAACTCCAATGTTCACAGCAAATAAAAAGTATATATACTTATTGAGCTTGTTCCACATTTATGCATGTCTCTGATATCTCTTAAATTAGAGAAGCATATTACCTATTTGTAAAAAAAAATCAACATATCTTTATATTAACGGTTTTTTTTTATTTAATGTATTAATATTTTAATATTGTTGAATTATACATTCATTTTCAGTCGTTCGCTAATAATATATATTCTTATCTATTATACTAAATAAAAATGAAAAAAAAAATGATGAAGAGAATTGTCTCCTGGTTATTTATGGTTATTTTTCAATTTATATTCAATTGTTAGAAAAACTTATTTGGAAATATATCAATTAGAAACATAAGTATATTTTAATAATTTAGTAAGTATATTAATTACGCTAAGTTGTTATTAAAAAGGATTTTATCTTGCTAATGGATAAGAATTGGAGTGACATAGATTTATGGTAAGTTTGACACCTTTTGAGTGAAAAAATAAATGTGAATGTAATATTTCAACGTGAAATTTCTTACAAATTAAGTGTGTTCAAAAGTGGATTTCACCAAATTAGTTGTGTAGTGTTATAACTAGTGAACCAAATTCTATGTGCCTATGTTCTTTTTATCTGATGGTTTTTCCTAATATTATTATATTCACAATAAAGGATAGAGAATTATCTTAACGTGCATTGAATCATACTAATAAAAACATAAGAATTCATGGACCATTGTTTAAAAACAAAAATCAACCTAATAAAAGTGGATTGGTCACAATTTTATCAATGTAAAAACAAGAACAGTTACATACTATATATCAATTATATTGGATAAAAACTAGAGAAGATAAAAATAAAAAATTAAAAAATAAAAAAATCAAAATATCAATCAACAAATGCACTAATTGTTGATTGGCCCTACTAATTGTTGAGTTTGACCATGCCATTAATTCTTCATCAACACTGGAAGGCGCAAGGATGTCATTTCTCCCTCTTTGTCGCGACTTGGTAGTAGGTGAAGAGAGTTAGTGGGGGAATATTTTGTTGTGTATTTGGGGGTAGGTGCACCTACCCCATCATTATGCAGACCTTGGATCAAAATGATCCTAGCCCTTAGTTTTGTTTGGTGAGAAGGGCTATATAAACCCCCATGACATTTTGTTAAGACACACAGGTGAAGTGGGAGTTTAGAGAGAGAAGCAGGGTGAGAGTGTGAGAAAATAGTTTTGAGAGTTAGTCTATTCTCTAGTATACAGAGGATACTGGTTTTCTCCTTATTATTCAGAGAGAGTTTCGTAGCTTCGAAATTTTTCCACTTAGTGAATTTCTTCTATCCCTTGCCCGTGGTTTTACCCTAATTATTTAGGGGTTTTCCAAAGTAATATCTTTTGTGTCTTTATTTTTCGGCATTATTCTTATTTATTTTCGTTTGCTGATGACTAGCCATATCCAGGTCCTACATTTCCCTACCACTAATGGTATCTAGAAAACAATCAGGGTAAGTGAATTATTTATCCTAGTAGCAAAAGAGGAAGAGAGATATCAACTCTTTAGTCAAGTCAAAGTTTGTGCCTCATTCACCAAGTTTGATGGCTGAGTCCAAAAAGATTAAGATTATGCTTGATTGTCGTAATGGAGTACACCTTTCAACTTGGGGTTTTATGTGCATTTAGAGCTACTAATATATATAATTTTTGATTAAAAATCGAGGTGGGAGAAAACAATAATTATAAATATTGTTATTCCTTCCAACTAAATGTTAAAATATATATGTATATATATATATAGCTCGGACTACAAAATCCACACTGAGAAGGTGGCCCATCGATCGAGTTAATAAATAAAGGTTAAAATATTTTATTTAATTATTCACAAGTGAATTGGAGTTTACTTAAGTTGATAAATCACACAAGTAAAAAAGAATGCACTAGCAACAACTTGATGATATAATAATAAAATAATTATCATTACCAAGTAATTTATTATTTTTGTCATCACTAAACCCTCTACTTAAATAACATGGCATGAACAATTCTCTCACCGTGGACCATTCTGGATACCATCCTTGGCCCCTCGAAGACCGAATCCTCCGACCTCACGTCCTGCAATCCTCGTGGAATATCCGCTTGAAAGAAATATTCATATTTCAATGATCGCATCTTCGCGATCTCAGTATTATTTATAAACTCCGTACGCTTCTTTCCTGGCTCTCACAAAGACTGTGTACATCAACAAAGCCTCAATGAGGCTTCACAATCCCATCAGCTCTCACTCAACTTTTAGCGCTTAGAGCCTCAAATCCTACTCTGGCGATCCTCGATGCACGACTATCGCTCACGGCATAGATACATTTACTACTTCTCCTACGAGGCCTGAGATGCTGGACTAGGCCTCCTCACTGATTAGACTCCCTCTACTTTCTGCCCTTTGCTTTCTCCTCCCTGACTTTCTTCCCCGCTCCCGAGAGGATTTAAGACTTAGAATCTTTGTTCCCTTTTAATAAATCGAAATGTTTATCCCTTTATTCATAACATGGCATCATCATGGATTCATGAGCAACAATTATCATTAGTTTTATTTTTTATTTTTATAGTAGGTGGATTCCTAATTAGATGTTTGGATTAGAGAGAACAAGTAGCTAAGAAGCTTTAGTAATTAGTTTAATCACTAATTAATGAGGTTTTTGAAAGGGATTAGGGAACAAATATTACTTGGTTGGAATCTCTAGTGACCAAAACATTACATTGGACAAGTTGCTCACCACATCTCTCTTGATGTATGTGTCCATTATGAAGACTATAATATTTTGAAAATATTATTTTATGTTTCCATTCTTATATTTCCATTTTTGGAGAATCAATTGGGTATAAAAAGGTTTCCTTCTAGAGTCATTCTCCTATATTAAAAATTATCATTATTATTATTTTATAAAAAGCATATAGCACTAATTCTATGGATTAGGTTTTTGTTTAGGTTTAAGAAGTGGATTAGAGAGCATCACTAGGTTAATTAATTAGCTTCTACATCTTAGCACTAGGATTAATTTTACCGTGGAATTTGGCCTAACTTTAAATCAAATCATATAGTTAGGTTATTTGTCATCAAATCATTATCTACTTGTTCTTATTCTATTTTATAAACTAAAGAAGACAATGTGTGTATATATTCAAATAAAAATCTTAATCAATACGGAGTATGTTATTTTATACATATAACAAAATGCATTTATTTATTTATTTATTTTTTTCATTTAATTTTCAATCCGTGGTAGTTTGTTGTCTGAAATATTGTTAAATCTATTTCTTCAAGATTTTAATGATATCTTACTATTAAATGTATAATTATAATTAAAATTTTAATTCATTTATTGGTCAAAAGCAATAATAGAGATGGGGTTTGAATTATGCTTGTACTAATTTATACGGAAAAGTTTTTAGTAGAAATGGGAAAAAAAAGGAGCTTTTGATTAAATGATCAAAGTTCATGAAAAACATTATCACATTAAAAATTCTTTCAATCAATTTATTAGTACTTTTTGACTAGTAATCAAAGGTTAGAAGAGTACAAAAAACTTTTCACAACTTGCTTATATCAGCATTTAATTAGCTCAGTTTTCCACTAATTCACACTAATAAAATAAAATTAATTAAAGTGCCTTTTTGGACAAAATGATCAATTTTAACATCTTTTCTCAACTTTTTTCAACATTCCAAATCTTACGAAATGATCTCAGCTATTATTTATTAATTTCTTAAAACCAAAACTATGTATTTTCAACCCATTGTTTTCACTTAACAGATAATGTCTTCCACGCAAAAAACTTTATTTTTTAAAACAAATTTAAATAAAATTTTTGAAATAAAAATTTTTATGTCTTTTTCCATGCTAATGTTTTTATGGTGTTCAGCCTTTTTAATTAAAAATGAATTAAATTAAATATTGTTTTTATGTTCTTTGGCTACATTACAAAAGTTTATGAGATGTGATTTTTCTTTATTTATACAGTAAAAAAAGAGAGAGTTAGAGGTTTTCCCTTGAGGTTGTGAAAACTATTTTTTGAATGAAAACTTTATATAGAATGACATGAGCTATAGGAGGAGAATAGAAAATAATAATTATAAAACTTATAAAAAATATTAATATTATGAATTGGTTTGATTTATACAAAATTTGAAATATAAAAGCTAGAAAAAAAAAAAACAAAGAAAAAGAGAAAAGGCTTGATTATGAGATGGGCCTCATTTATAGTCCATAAGTGAAAGATCCAACCAAACGTTCTTGGGCTCCTTTTATCTTAGTCTTGCTATGAATTGTTCTAGAATATTTATTAGTCAGTGGATTTTTGTTATTTTATTTTTATAAAAAATTAAATAAATCACATATATTAGTTTCTTGTAAATTTAATTTATATAATTAAAGCCATCCTATAGTTTCCCTTATTTGCAATTATCTCTTTTTGAATCCTTGGTCTATAATTTACATTGAAAATTTTTTTCTAACTTTCTCGAAAACTACATTTACTTTTTAAAAATTATTTGTAATTTTTGAAATTATTGATGAACTACCAGCTAAGCCCCTCCGTTCTTTTTATATGTCATAAACCCTCGTCCTTTTATCCGGCTATTTTTTTAAACATCAAGAAGTATTTATTATTATTATTATTATTATTATTATTATTCCAAAATTACTCTAACACTCTATTTAATTCTATTCTTGAAATTTAATATGAGAGAGAAATGTGAAGATATAAATTAAGAATAATTTTGAAAGATAACTAATTTTTATTAAATTATGCGAGATAATCAACTTTCTTGGTATGTGAAATCTAGGTTATTCACGATAGATAGAAAAGGAATGGAATGAGTATATCAGCATGTAAAAAAGAAATTACTTAAAAATTTCAGTAGATTGTTTGGTATTTGAAAAATTCGCAACTTTAGTGTAGCTTGTTTTTGGTTGAACCAGACATCGCTTTAGGGAGGAGCCGAAAGTGGGAAGGGTGTTGCTCGCATCATTTAATCACGTATCACCGATCCGGAGGGTGATAAAAATGGTGGAACCTCACTGCTAATGGGATTTTCTCGACCAAACTCTTCTCATACTTCTTGGTGGATAGGCGGATGTTTGAGGGTCTCGCCGGGTCGACTTGGCCCTTCCCATAGCTTTTTCTGTGGCTTTGTCATCAAAATCGTGTGTGAAATGCTTTGGCTAGTAGGAAACGATTGCATTTTTAACGCTTCTTCTATGTCTTCGCACTCTATTATTTTGAAAATTGCGCATGTCCTGATTTCTTGGTTCTTTCCACATGCTGTCTCCGCCGTGCAAAAAGCTCGAGGAGCATACTTCATCGCCTGTCGTGCTATAGTGTTCTCATGTCACCGCAGTGTTTCCGCTCGATAGAGTCGCTGTTGGAGTTGCTCTTGGTGATGGGGTTTTCAATCAAGAGATGGGCTAGATTTTTCGTAGTTTTGTTGGTCGCCGAGTGGGACATGTTGTGGTTTGTTGTAATTGTGAGTCAACTCGCTTGTGGGTGGGTTGTTGGTCTTGTTCGCTCTCGTTTGCGCGTTGTTCCATCGCTTATTTTTCGAGAATGAATGCTGATTTTATCCACCTTATTCGCAACGTTTTAGGCATAATGGATTTTTAAAATTTTAAAGTATTTTTTATAATTACAATATTTATTTTTGGGAAATGTGCAGTAATCTTATATCTAAATCTTTAATCTCTGACTAAAAAGAAATATGAAATGCCAATTTTACAATGGCTGGAGTGGCTCTATAATTATTTGTTATCAATTTTTCTATTGCGGTAGTGACTATGATTATTTGTTATCAAAGCTCAATGATATAAAAAAATATATATGTTTTTCTTAAATGAAAAATTGAAGTGATTTAATTTGTAATTTACTAGCTAAAATGAGTAAATGATTATTATTCAAGAACTAAAATTACATTATACCGAAATAGAGGTGACTTTTTGTTTTGTATAGACTATTTTGGTTTTGTAAACTTTGAAAATTTTATGGTGATGAGTTTTTTTAAACTTAGTTTTTTCTTCTTTTAGTTTTAGAAACTATATTTCAAAATTAACTTGTTGAAATTAAATTAAATTTTAATTTTGCTATTTTTAATTCTCAATCATGTTTTATTTATTAATATATAGTCTATTTGATATATATAATATAATAAAAAGCAATTAATCAAAATACATAAAAACAAATTTAATTATATTAAATATTATATAATTATTATTTAAAGAGTTAAACAGGTATTATGAAAGACATTAACTTTTCTGCAAAATATTATTGCCAACTACAGCCAAGTTGATGGCAGCATTAACTGTCAGCAACTTTACCCCAAAAAAATCTATTGACAAGCAAAATTCATCTTTCCATTCCATTTATTGCAAGCAGAAGAATTTTCAGAGACAAATTTAGTTTGAAAAGCTCTTTCACCAAAAAAATAATAAAAAGCATGAGACTCTTCACCACTTTTACATCCACCATCACATTCACATTGATTGTGATATGAAACATTGAAACAAATAAAAAGGTGGATAAACTACATAAATATCCAACAATACATCGACTACAGATGCTAGAAGAGAGACTACAACAAAACCAAAAACCATGTGCAAACCGAAAGATGCATTCATAAAAAACAAAGAAACAAGACAACACAAGCAGCCTCCAACACCCTCCCCACCGCTACCCTCACCCAACGCTAGAAATCACGACCACCCTCTAATATCGGTACATCCCCGAGAGCTCCTCCACCGACATACTCTGGAACTCCAAACTCATGTCTGATAGTCGATGAGTGATGAGTGCTCCTCCAATTTTGACTAAAAAATCTTTGTATTTGTGTGTTAGCGGTTTTTTATATATATATATATATATACAATCTTTTTCTCCATGTCAACCAACAGTGTGAACTCATGCTCTTTTATTCTTTTTCATGGATTCATGTAAGACTTTGTCTTTGCATGCCTTCTTGTGGTTTTGATTCTGTTCATTGACCTTCAAAGGACTAATTATTTGACTTTTTCAAAAACATCATTTCTCCCTTGTCATTGAAAATGTATACATAGTTTTGTGGACTTGGCATGCTAATTTGTTGATGCTTTTGATGCTTGTTGTGATAATTTGATTGATTTTTGTTGATTGATTTTTGCTTGCATTGTTACTGAATATTTTGGTTTCTTAAGTTGAAAGACAATCTGGAGTGATTCATGCCAAAAATTTGTATAAAAATAATACCAACAAAAACCAGAGAGCTTTGAACTGTTATGTGGTCCATGTCTAATTCAGTAACCAGGTGTCATGAGTCTTCTGACACGTTTACACTAAATAAATATTTTAAAAAAGGATAATCCAAACATCTCACCACTTTTTAAAAATGCATCTCAAAAAGAATGTTCTTGAAATAATATTGATATTATTACTGGTTTTCTTATTATATATTTAACTTTCAATATGAACACATGCCTTTGCACAACAACAACAACAAACAAAATATGGTGCTGAGTGCACTTAGCACAAAAAGCATTCAAAAGATGAATAAAAACTCAAAAAGTAAAAACTAATATATATATATATATATATATGTAGACATACTAGTTATGCTAAAGTGGAATGCTTCCTTTCCTTCTTGTTCTCCAACCATTTTGAGAGATGAAGAATTCCTACTAAGGTACTTTGGTTTTCTTTTTCTTTTTGCTTTCACTTTGATCTTGAGTTTTTGTGATGTTTTCTTCTGCTTCTTTTTTCATTGTGTTCTGTTTATCATGCTTTTGTACTAGCTTAGTTTTTTGTATTACTGTCTGTATTTGTTTGTAAAACTGATACCTTTTTCATGTTTATTGATGGAATTGAGAAAATTTGTGTGCCTTTGACATTGTTGTGATTCTTGGATATGGATTGCAAATGACAGGAGTAGCTTAGGGATTTACTGTACATTGAAGCTGTGTTTGGAATGGGATCAGATCTGTTTTATTGCTTCTCATTGTTCCTGTTCTCAATACCAATTTCATTTGGTTTGTGTCTCTGATGGGCAAGCTTTTGCTTTGCTCTGTCAAAGAACTTGGTGTTGCCATCCTCCATTAAATCATCTTGGAACTCATCTGATCCTAATCCATGTGATTGGGTTGGAGTTGAGTGTGATTTGCACTTCAATGTGGTCTCTTTAACCTCTCTCAGCAAGGAGCTCTCCGTGAAACTGGGGCCGGAGATTGGCTTGCTGAGGCACCTCCAGACTGTTGATCTTAGCAACAATGAAATTGCTGGATCGATACCGTCGGAGTTGGTAATTGTACTCACCTTGAATATTTGGACTTTTCAAACAACTTCCTCACCGGGGACATACCGAATGTGCTAAACTTCAAGAGACTGTCCTTCCTCTCCTCTTCACCAATGCACTCAGTGGAATGATTCCGGCTTCCTTGTTTCAGAATGGCATTTGGAGACAGTCTATCTGAACCAGAACAAACTCACCGGCCGATCCCGCACAGCATAGGAAAAGTTGTCCAGTCTCAAAATACCTTTGGTTATCTGAAAATCAGCTGTCAGGCAATGTACCAGATTCAATCGGGAATTGTACTAAATTAGAGGAGCTATCCCTGTTCGACAATCAGCTCACCGGAGCTCTTCCTGAGACCTTGAATAACATAAAAGGGCTCAGTTATGTCGATGCTAATACTAATGATTTTCAGGGAAGGATTCCTCTCAGTTCAAGCAGTTGCGGCAGCTGCAAATGTTCATTTTGTCGCTCAATCGCTTTCAAGGTGAGATCCCGGCATGGCTGGGAAATTGCAGTAATTTGACAGTGTTTGCTGTTGTAAGCAATCAGTTGTCTCGGCCTGATACCGCCTTCCATCAGTTTGCTAGAAAACCTCGAGATACTAGTATCTCTCTCAGAACTCTCTGTCAGGGCCGATTCCTCGATATAGGGAATTGTCGATCACTGTATGATTTTTCAGGCATATGGAGAACCAGCTTGAAGGCATTATTCCAAGAGAATTGTCAGCTGTCTCAATCTCAAAAACTCTCCGCTCTGTTTACAAACTACTTCACCGGTGAGTTTCCGGGTTGAGATTTGAGGATCAAGAGCCTCAAGAGGTTCTTGTTTTACAACAACTCTCTCTCTGGGCTTTTGTCTCCAGTAGATGACTGAACTTAGAAACCTCAAGAATGTCACTCTTTTCAATAACCGGTTTAGTGGTGTCATACCCTCAAGGGTTGGGGATCAACAGTAGTTTAGTGCAAATTGACTTCACTAATAATAATAATTTTGTTGAGGCATCCCACCAAATCATCTGTCATGGGAAACAATTGGAGGTTTTGAACTTGGGTTATAATTTTTACATCAAGGTAATGTGCCTGCCGATGTCGGGAACTGTTCAAGTCTGAGGAGGCTGATTCTTAGAATAAACAAGCTCAGTGGTTCTCTACCTGATTTTGCTGAGGATTCAAGCCTGTTGTACATGGATTTGAGGAGAATAATTTGAATGGGCCATTACCTCCCAGTGTGGGTAATTGTGTGAATGTCACTATGATAAAACTTATCAAGCAACAAAGATCAAAGGCTGGGTTCCTCAAGAAATTGGAAAAGCTAGTTAATTTGCATGTTTTAGATTTATCGAGTAACAGATTATATGGTCAGTTGCCTTCACAAATTTCTCAATGCAGTAAGTTAGATATACTGAATTTTGAGCTTTAATTCTTTCAATGGAACAGTTCCATTGAGCCTGAAAAACTTGTTGCTTCTGTCTCAACTGATGCTACAGGCAATCAATTCAGTGGCGTGGATCCCAGATTTCTTGTCAGGATTTGAGATGTTGCTCGAATTGCAGCTCAGTGCTACGCAATGATCTCGCGGCATGATTTCCTTCATCATTAGGCAGAGTAAGCAGTCTTCAAATAGCTACAAACCTTAGCAGTAGCGGCATCTTTTCAGCTGGCCAGATTCCTTCAGAGTTTGCGTAAATCTGAATAGACCACAGACCCTTGATGTCTCTCTACAATAATCTGACCGGAGAACTAACTTCATTCGCGATCTTAGTTCAGTCGCTCTAGGTGAATGTTTCATATAATCAGTTCACTGGTTCTCGTCGAAAAATTTGTTAAACTTGTTGGTTTCCTTTCCAAGCTCATTTCACGGCAATGCAGGCCTTTCGTTGTCCGGAAGGTGAATCTTTTCTTGCTTGAAGAATAGCAGTCCCACATTATGTGGTGGAAGCAGGATAAGAAAAGATCTCAGTACGATTGCCATTGTGCTGATTAGTCTTGGTTCGTTCTTTTTCTGCATGTTACTGTTCCTTGGTGCTGCGTTGTATTCTCCTTGGGCGTAGGAGGAGTTACCGAGGGAAGGCCATCGTTACATGAAGGATCATCTCCCTCCTGAACAAAGTACTGAAGCCACTGAAAATTTGAGACTGAGAAGTACATTTTGGGAAATGGAGCTCATGGAACTGTTTACAAAGCTTTGCTGAGTCCGAATGAAGTCTATGCTGTGAAGAAACTTGTTTTCTACTCCAGAAAGGGATCCAATGTGAGCATGGTCAGAGAAATCCAAACAGTTGGTAAGACCAGGCCATAGAAATCTTGGCGAGATTGGTGGACTTTTGGCTGAAAAATGACTATGGATTGATTCTCTACGACAGTATGGAAAATGGAAAGTCTTCATGATGTTTTACATGAGATAAAGCCCTCCGCCAGTTTTGGAATGAATAGCGCAGCAAGACAGCTCTTGATTGCCAGGCCTTGCCTATCTCTACGATGACTGCAACCCGGCCATTATTCACCGCAGACATCAAACCGAAGAACATCTCTTTTAGACTCTAACATGGAACCTCCCTTATCTCTGATTTCGGAGTGCTAAGCTCATGGATCAAATTTCAGCATCTCCTCAGTCTCACGCAATCATCTCATGGGTACCATTGGCTATATGTCACCTTGGTATGACTTATATCTTCATATATTTTCATACTTTATCATTAACAATTGTTTCAGAAACAGAATGCAAACTCACTTAACTTGTGGATGACTTGTTTTTGATTCTCTTCTGTCAGAAACTGCATTTACAACTAGAAGAAACAAGGAGTCCGACATGTGTATAGCTAAGTGGGGTGGTTCTACTTGAATTGATAACAAGAAGATGGCTCGATCCATCTTTTTCCGGATAACATGAACATTGTATAAATTGGGCACTTTCCAACTTTGAATGGTACTGATGATGGTAATGACGGTAATGATCCAAGTATCGGCATGAGAATTGCTCGGTTCTGTAGAGTTGGAAATGAGCGAGTACTCAAGTTGTGCACCACAATGTTACAGCCAGTGAGGCGGTGACAGGCCTTCGTGAGGGGTGTTGTTGCACCAGCTAGCGGAGCTTGAGATCCCAGTGTTGCTAGATATGGAAAGGACGTCAAATGAGCATCACTGACCTTTTTGTAGTCGCTGTCAGTGCTGAATGTCGGTTTCTTGAAGAAGTATGACTATGAGACTGATCCATCACATTGTACAATGTAACGGTTGTTTTACAGTTTCCTCTGACAAAAGAAATGGTCTTATGTATCATGGTTCAAGTTCCAAATTTCAATCTTACGTCTTGCTGCTTTAGATTTCGATCAACATGTCACATGCTGATCAGTCTAATCTCTTCTATCTTCACGAAACTCATGCATGCCATGCAGCTATTCTCGGTTTCAGCTTGTCTAGCTTCATTTCCTGGTAAGCTGATCTACAGTGCAGATTCATGCTTATTTGTTTTGATTTTCGGATGCAATATCTTTTCTGTCTTTGAATAACTGAAATTTGATGAGAGTGTTTTTGCATATCTGCCTACGAAAATTGGGAAGAAAGTCAGCTGATCGGGAGAAGTGAAGTCTTTAGAGCTTAGGACTTGGGAGTCTTTTGGAAATACTGGGATTCTTTCTATACTAGTGTTTGACTATATGCTCCAAATCTAACACTTAGAGAAAAGGAAGTTGTTCAAAACATTCAAAAGTGAGGCATGTATAATGAAATCTGATGAGTTTCCAAAAGATAACAAAAACCATTATTAAAAGGCATGTGTTGAACATTTCCATGTTTTCAAGATATCATGACTGATAGATGGTAGGGTGAACTGCGCTTTGTTTACTCTCCACTTGAATTCTTAATAAAATCAATCTTGTGATATAAATAGTTTACTAACATATCATTGTTAGTCCATTTATATAATTTCAGTATTGGATTATTCTCTTCCTACTTGCCTCACCAATGAACTCATTGAGCTCCTTTTGATTGTAGGACTAATGCCAAAGGGGCATGACTCAATTCTTGAAAGAAAATCATTTTAGATTTAAATTAATAGTTTCTTACATATCATTATCGACCTAAACCATTTAGTATAATGTTTGGTATTTGCATTATTCTCTACTACAAGTTTATTAATTAATTTATTAGCGTTGCCGAAGAAATTCCCTCAAAAACTGAGATATAATGAGATGTATTCTCTTCGAGTGCCAGAGACTCTGTCTATCTGTGCTTGGTTATGCAAGGTCGACTTTCCGAATGAATTCCCAGATCAATTGATCTCTTAATAACTTGATATTTTACACACACTCAGCTTTCTTCTTTCCAGCTATTCGGCAGTAACAACTGCATGACTTTCAAATATTGGAGAATTCCTGCGCCAGTGTGGATCATGACTGTCTTTTTCTGCATTGCAATTATCATGAAAATTTCTGCTGAGAATGAAAGAAGAATATGAGTCATTGGATAGCATCCTTTACTTGTCAAGCATCATATAAGGTCTGCAGGAAATTCTCTTCGAGAGAATTCAAGCCCCAAAGTTGGAATAATAGATAAATCTCATTAACTTCAATGTTCGTCGTCTTCTAAACTATTTAACTCTGCTAAATTATTCTAGTCTTTCATGTGATGGAGACTTGGCAGGAATAAGCTTAGCTCAAGTTAGCATTGAAGTCATCTACAGTTAGTCTTCTTTTCCTAAAATTCCAGATACCTTGTATATGTATCACTGAAGGAACATTGCTTTTAAAGGTCCCTCTCAAGTTTTTAGTTTACTCAAAACTTCCTCTAATTCTCTTAATATTCAGGACCCACATTTGAAAAATTTACCCTGTTATATTGGAATCTCACACTTGACTTGCTGGGACTTACTGTGAAGAGACTTACATTGGCACAGTCTAGTTGGCATTGCTGTTACTGTCTGAGGCACCTCTAACGAGCTTACTGTCAGTTTTAATTTACGATGTCTATGTTTATATTATATAATTACTGATTATGTCAGCTATTTTTGTTATTTTTATGTCTATTGAGTTTTATTATCAATTATATATACCATGCTTTTTCTTTAATCCAAGTGGTTTATTTTTATTTTTTTTAATTTACTTTTGTATATTATTTAACTTTATTAAAATTTTTAAGAAATTATTTTTATTATCATCCCCTCATCTTTCTTATGGAGGAGAGGAAGCGGCATGGGTTAATAATGTATATTTTTAGGGTGGTAAAAAATCCGGTCGCGACAAAATCGGGTTCGATATAACTATTAATATAAATAAAAAACTTGTAGTCTCATTTAAAATTTGGACATACTTAACATGTTCAAACCCGGTTTATTTTAAGACCAGATTGTCTGGATGTTTAAATTTGTCCAAATTTTATAAGCTATTTTTAAGTTCACTAAAATATTAAATTATATAAAAATAATTTAATTCACATTAAATGAAAAAAACAGCGTCAATAATTCAAAACTCAACTCAAATCATAAAAACTTAAGTCTTAACAATATATGTTTGAAGTTTTTAGAAAATTGTGCTTATAACAAATGGTCCTAAGATTGTGGGCTTTTAAAATTTTAGGGGTAAAAGGGTCCGATCGTCTGCAATTTTTCACGTCGAATTCGGTCGGATTTAAATCACGACAACTAAGTCATGTTCGGACTCGCCTCGGATTTTGCAAAACTTATGTCCAAACCCTTTTATTCCGAGGTCGAATCATAATCGGCTAGGTAGTCCGATAGACTATTGCCACCCCTAGTATATTTTTAAAAAATAATAATAATTAATAGTTAAAATATTAAAATTGTTACATGATTTGAGGTGCATTTGAAATTTATCATTCATTTCTTTATTTATTATTATAAATTAAAAACTTATTTTTATAATTATATAAAAATGATAATTTAGTATAGAGGGATTATCAACAATTGCAAGGTGCTAATTTAATGTGTCCATTAGGGTTCAAAGATTAGACGCAGCTGAAGATGCTGCTTGTTGTCTTTTAATTATATTAAATAACAATTTAATATAAAGATTTTTTTTTATTCAAAAATGACAGCACTACATACATCACGTAGTATACTACATGAATAGAGAATTAATCGTCCAATCTGCATCACCTCTCGCCAGGACAAAGAGTTGGACCTAGGAACCGAGATCTCATCTACCAATGACTAGTTACTATTATTGTTTTTGAATGAGTTTTTGAACTCTAAATTTTTGATTATTTTATTCTTATTTTTCCTGCATAATAAAGATAAGTACTATAAATTTTTAGGTTTAATATAGAGAATTATCTTCATATTACAAGATAATTAATTAATTATCCAACAATTGTAGGCTTCTGCTCATAGTGCTAATAAATTAATTAATATATATATATATTTTAAGTAAAGTAAATAAATCACAAATTTATTAGGAAAACTAATTAAAATTTTTGAGTTTAAGCTTTTTCACATCTGGAGTTGTTGATAGGAGAAATGAAAAGTTAATTAATTTATCTGTCCATCGCTTAAATTAAAAGATGTGAAAGTTACATTTATGTTGACGCTAATTATATAAAATAATAATTTAATTCAAAAAGTATTAATAATTGCAAATTGCCAATCTATTCTATTCTTTGCTTTTTGTCCAAGACTAAAAAAACATGTGAAGATGTTGACTACCTCCGGTCTCTGTCACACAAATTTAGCAAATGGTCAAAATTCATTGATAATTTTAAATTTATAAAAATTATATCAAATTTCAAAAATTAGTTGTATTTAAAAACTTTTAAAAAATTCTATTAATTTTTCTCTTTAATTATTTCTTTCCTTGTCTCTCTGAATCACTATTGGAGAAGTGGAATAGTTAAACATGATTTATATGTAAGATTTAAAAAATAAATTTTAAAATTATTTATTTATTATGTTATAAATTTTTAATTAGATAAATAAAAAAAATACTAAAAACATCATGCCTAAGCAACATTTGCCCTACTACAAAGGACGAGTATAAAACGTTCAAATATTTGGAGCTCGAATTTCATTGGACATAATAGTGATAATAAATTTTCAGTTATAGATTCGCACTTGTAGCTTATATCTCGTGTCACCAAATAAAAGCGCGTAAACTAAACATTCAATTCTCGGCTCGGTTGATTAATAACATTTGTCATATTTATAATAAAATAAAATAAAATAAAATAAAAAATAAAAGCTGTTAGAAGGAGACATATAAAAAGGACTCGAGAAGGGGTATTTATTTTATAATAATTATATAAGACAAAGATTTATCACCTAAAACAACCAATGACCACAAGTCGTTAGTGTTTATCTATTTGTTCCCCCGTTTTAAAGACCAAAGATCCGGCATCATTTATCGACCACACGGTTGCTTTATTTCTAAAGAGTGCACAAAAAAGATCCCAAATTAGACTGAGTTCATCATGTCCACAAAGCCAAATACAAATAACGACCAAACTAATAAACTAAACCATCACTGACCACCTTAACCTTATTGTTTAGTTAAACCATATAAATTAAGAATACTAAGGGCCTGTTTGGATAGTCAAAATTATAGATAATCTGCATTAATACGCCATAATTTAATATTTTCCGATAATTTCGCCATCGTACAGTTTTGGAGTCTTATATTTTAGAGTATAAAATTATGGCAGTAATATAAAAGTATGATAAGAGAAAAAATATTCCACTCTTAGTGGAATATTTTTTTATTGTAAAAAGTCTCTCTCTCTTTTTTGATCTAGCCACCGGTGGTTCGACCAGCCTCCGGTGACCGGCCACCCGTCCGAAATGGCAGGTCCAACCGACCTCCGATGATCAATCGATCAGCCCATCGACATCGATCAACGGTCCCATCGGGCTCCGGACATGCGCTGATCCACCGGTGGTCAAATGAGGCTTCGATCGTCACCGGTCCCACCGTCTCCGATGATACACACGACGATCCATCGGTGGTCCGCCGATCAGCCTCGTGACACACCGGCGATCCACCCGGGTGATCTGAGTTATCGATCGGCCGATCTCCGTATTTTTATTTTTGTAACCAAACACTCATTCTGTAGTAATAAAATATATTATAATTTTCGTAATAATTACTCTAGCATTCCTACATAATAAAAATTACGCTATATTTTTATTTTCAGCAAACAGACCCTAAAGGTTTATAATTAAGGAACAAGAAATACTAATATATTTATTATTTAAAAGTAGACTCTTTTTTTCTCAAGTCTTCTCAATGATCCAAAAACCCTCACCATTTAATACACATCACCACTAGGCCTTGCACCAAGCCATATTCCATTCACTCCATAATTAACATGAAGGACCACCTCCTCTTCCTCATCATCTTCTTCAATCCCTTGTTTTTGCTCCCCATCTTCTCCGGGGAGCCGACGCCGGTGAGTATTGGCGTCGTCCTCGATATGAATTCTTCATTGGGCAAGACCTGCTTTTTGTCCATGAAGATGGCCAAGGATGATTTCTATACTTCTCATCCTGACTACAACACTAGGATTGTTTTCAAGCTCCGTGATTCCCTCCGGCAAGTCATCGGCGCCGCCGACGGAGGTTCTTTTCTTCTTCTTGTTTTTCTTAGCTTGAGGATCAAATCAGGCAATACATGTTTGTTGATAGAGTTGACAGTTGACATTAAATTTTCCGGTTGCGTAGCTGCATTGTTTTTGTTTTGGGGGCCTCCCATCCGCTCTAGTTATCTTTGACATTTGTTAATTAATACTCATTCCTCTAACTTAGAGATACCTGCTTTTTACTTTTATTTTTCTTTTTTATTGGGGGAATGCTAGCGAATTTTTGGTCATGTTTTTAAGACCCTTTTTTATATATATATATATATATAAATAGAGAGAAAAATATTAACCGTTAACTGCAGAAGTTCATAAAAATATTCGCAATTGAGCATAATAATGATTGCGAATAGAGATAGAGACATTAGTGGGTTAATTAAGTTTAGTTTAGATTAATTAATTTTAATTTGGTTTTTGTAAAATTATTGTAGTTCTAAATTTTAAATCTACGAACATATGATCTGTGCTCATATATATACATATATATTAGATATTGAACTTAATTTTACTAATTCAATTATTGCTATAATAAGTGGTAGTGTAATTATCTATTTATATATATATATATATATAGAAAGTTCAGAGTTTGATTTTATTTTAAACCGTGATCAAGAATTATATGTAGAGTCCAAATATTAAACTCAATTTTATAAAATTTATTATCATTGGAATAAACGAAAAATTGTACAATTATCTCCATAGAAAATTGGGGATTTGACTCGTTATCTAAATATGATTAAGGATCTAAGTTGATGTCCCTATCGTTATAAAAAAATAAAATCTTCAACTTGCTAAATATTACTTAAATTCAATGATCTTTGTGTTGAACAAATCAATCACAGTGGTCTACAAAAGGCTAATGTTGAATTGTTCAAACATCTTAAATCACGGTCTTAAGAATACCAGTCAAAAAGTTTACTCACTACTTCATATTTCATACCAACTTTTTCTTTAATTGTTTCAATTATATGGAGCAGTTGACTTTATTCTAAATGTTCAAATATCAAAATTTTCCATAAACCAAAGAGCCGGTTGAGTGATACTCAATCCATTACGTAAGATTTAGTTTACTAATTTTATTATCGGATTTAAAACACACTAAAATAATAATATAAAAAATTTATAATATAAAGAGCGGGTTTATAACTCAATTTTTATGCTCTCATATAAGAGTTTATGTATAGATTGTTATTATTATTTTTTTGCAATCTGATTATATATGTATTTGTCGTATTTATGAAATACAATATTAAAAATGCACATTAACATATATAATTTTCAGCTTTAGACCTTATAAAAAATGAGAAGGTTCAGGCGATCATCGGACCACAAACCTCCGGCGAGGCGCAGTTCGTCGGAGATCTCGGTGAAAAAGCAAAAATTCCCATTATCTCCTTCTCGGCGACGAGTCCATCTATCTCCCCCTCCCAGTCACCTTTCTTCCTCCGCACCGGTCTCACCGACGCCGCCCAATCTCCGGCCATCGCCTCCCTAATCAAATTCTACGGCTGGCACCGTCTCGTCCCCATCTACGAAGACACTGATTCCTGCGCCGGCTTCATCCCTTCCCTCATCGACTCCCTTCTCGACGCCGACATCACCGTCCCCTACCGCACTCTTCTCTCCAAGAATTCAAATGATGACCATATTTCATCAGAGCTTTACTTGCTTAAAACCATGCAAACAAGAGTTTTCTTTGTGCACATGTCGACGCCCCTCGCCTCCCGGTTTTTCCAAAAAGCCGAGGAGGCCGGCATGATGACTGATGATTATGTTTGGATTATTAGTGAGAAGCTCACTAGTCTAATCCGTTTGATGAACTCTTCCATCATTCATGATTCAATGAAAGGTGTGATTGGTCTCCGGCCTTATGTTCCGAAGACCGGTAAGCTTGCTGGGTTCCAAAGGAGGTGGAGGAGAGAGTTTAGACGTGAGTTTGCTGATGATGCTGATGAGAGTGAGAGTATGATACTCACTACGTATGGTTACTGGGCATATGATACGGTGTCAGCGGTGGCGATGGCGGTGGAGGCTGCGTCTCCACTTGATAATGGTCGAGTCATGAGTTCAAATGGAAAGACTGATTTGTCGGAGATTTCAGCGTCCAAGACCGGGGAGAAGCTTCTTGATGCTATAAGAGTGTTGAGTTTCACTGGCCTTGCCGGAAAATTTCTTCTTGTTGATGGAGAGTTGAATGTGTCGGCATTTCAGGTATTGAATTTCAACGGTGATCAGAGTGGGAGAGAGATTGGTTACTGGACTCCGGGGGCTGGCTTATCTCGGACGCTCAAAGGTGGTGGTAATAACTCGGAGAGTCTTGGGCCAGTGATATGGCCGGGGGAGTCGACAAGAGTACCGAAAGGTTGGGAAACACCGACGGGTGAGAAGAAGCTGAGGATCGCCGTGCCAGGAACCGTCCTCCCCGGCTTTAAATCCTTTTTGGATATAAAAAGTAGATGCGAAGACAAATGAGGTGATCGCCGGAGGTTTTGTGATTGAAGTGTTTGAGGCAGCAGTGAAGAGACTGCCTTATGCATTGCCGTTTGAGTATTTTAACTACTCAAGCTCTGATGGGAAGAGCACCGGATCTTATGATCTCCTCGCTCGTCAAGTGGCGGATAAAGTAAGTTATTTTTTTGATTTAATATGGTATCAGAGCTTGGTATGATTTATTTGTTTTAATTATACATATTTGTTGGAAAAAAACAGAAGTATGATGCGGTGGTGGCAGATATGACGATTACATCGAATAGATCAGAGTATGTAGACTTCACGTTGCCGTATACCGTTGCTGGAATATCGATGGTGGTGCCGATAAAGAACCAGCGGAGCAAGAATGCGTGGATCTTCGTCAAGCCATTGACACCAGACTTATGGCTTGTGAGCCTTGGTTTCTTCGTCTTCACCGGGTCTATTATATGGGTGCTCGAACATCGAATCAATCCAGAGTTTCGCGGTCCTCCGACAAACCAAATTGGAACTATCTTCTACTTCACCTTCTCAATTCTAGTATTTGCTCACAGTTAAGTGATCATCATACCAAACAGCTAATTACATTGCACAATATTTGCATGACAAACTAATACTAACATAGTTTTGGTTTGATGTAGGAGAGAACATAGTGAGTAATTTAGCGAGAGTAGTGGTGATCATATGGGTGTTTGTTGTGTTGATCTTGCAATCAAGTTACACTGCCAGCTTGACATCATTGCTGACAGTAGAGCAATTTGAACCAAGTTACACACATATCAGTGAGCTCAAAGACAATGGAGAGCGTGTAGGGTACCTTAAGGACTCCTTTGTTAAGGGATTCCTAGTTAAAACATGGAAATTTGATCAAGAAAAACTTATACCCTTTAGATCACCTCAAGAGTATGCTGAAGCTTTGGCCAAAGGGAGCCGAAATGGTGGAGTTGCAGCAATTATAGATGAGATTCCTTATCTCAAAGTCTTCCTTAAAGATCACTGTGACAACTACACCATGGCTGGCCAGACCTACAAAACTAGTGGATTTGGCTTTGTAAGTATATATACATTCATCCATGGAATACTTTCATCTATATATATTATATATTCAATTTACCGATATGTCATTGCACAGGTGTTCCCAAAAGGTTCACCGATTGTATCAGACCTCTCGAGAGCGATACTAAACATTACAGAGGGCGATGAGATGTCTGACATCGAGAGGAGATGGTTTGGAGATCAAACAAACTGTCCTAAACTAGGGAGCAAGCTCTCATCAAACAGTTTAGACTTCACAAGTTTCTGGGGCTTGTTTCTCATCACAGGAACTGTTTCATTGTTGGCTTTCTTCCTTTACTGGATCATCTTCTTGTACAAGAACAGACATCAATTGATGTCGAACATGGCATCGCAGAGTTCTCTCCGGTGGCGTCTTCAGTCTATCGGTCAGCTTTTCGATCAGAGAGACTTATCTTCTCATACATTTAGGAATGCTGAAGTAAAGGATGGATCAAAGAGAAGTACTGAGGATCAGTCTCCACATTCTAGCCCTTTTAATAACAATTGTCCTCAAAGTCCAATGAGTTTCTCTACAAGTCAAACATTTGAAGAAGGAAATGTTTCAACTGAGCTTGCAACTCCAAATTCAGAAACACCACTGCATGTAGTGAGACATTGCTGCTGCACTGATCATTAGACTTGATGAGGCTTGCTTGCTGATTAATTTACTATATTTAATATATAGATGATTCAAAAATACTTAGATTTTTGTAACTAGTTTTTATCTTTCTCTTTGTAAATTGTATAGTCTAATGTTGATATGATAAGTTGGTTTTTGTAAAAAATAGGTGCGTGCATGGAGCTTTGTCCATTTTCTGAAGTTATGTTATTAATTTAGAAAAAGTGAAAAGCAACTTGTACATAAAACTACTATGTATATATGTTCATTGGCCATCAAATAAGATTCCAAATCTTAAGAAAGAGACAATAGACTGAATAGCGTTTTTTTAACTTTCAAAGGCAAACAGCACTCTTGTGCAGGGAACTCAGAAGAAGTCTAATGAAGGGGACCATTTAACTTTTGTCTCATGCAATGCTTGCTGACCAAAAGCAAGTCTTATTATACACACATTAATTGTCTTTTGTCTTGTTGGGTTGATACTCTGATCATGTCAAAATCCAACTTGACATGTCATATGAGCAACAAACTTGTTTGAACACCATATATTAAGTTAGAACATCTTTGTCTTGAATTTAGGCTTTATATAGTTTTAACGTGTAAGCTAGGAAAATAATAAATATAAAGACTACATTAGAAAAATAGTATTTTTTTTTTTAGGGATAAGTGAGAGTTTGAAAGATCATGCCGAAGGAACATGGTGGTTGGGTAATTATCAATCTTGAGGAGTTCAACTGCGTCTTTTTGAGTAAATGGTGGTGGAAATTTTCCCATGACACCTCATGGTGTGGTCATCTTCCCATTAAGTTCAGCTATTTTGCTAGCATTCCAAGTTGGAGCCTTTTTCCCTAGAATCCAAAAGCGTTGTTCTTTCTATTGGAAAGCATTCAACCGTCCTTGAAGGCTTTTCGCTGTTGCTCTTTATCGATCATTGGTGATGAGACTTCTATCCTTTTTTGGTTTGATAATTGGTACATGGGACTAACACCAAAATTTATTTGGCCCGATGCTTTCACCCAATCCCCTACTCCTTGGGAGTTTGTTAAAGATAGCCTTGAAGGTTTTTTGATGGTCCTTACCGAGTCAGACCCGATTTTGGAGGGAATCCAGGATCGTATCAATCCTTCTCGCGCACCTTGTTTCGACCGTAGGATTTGGAAACTCACTGCAAATGGAGTTTTTTTTTTCTATTAGATCCTTCTATAGATTCTTTATCGACTGGGGTAAGCGATGTTGTATTACACCGCATATTTTCAAAAGTTTTTGTCCCCGCAAGATCAACGCTTTTCTTTGGCTCATGTGGGACAACAAAATCCTCACTCTGGATAACCTTTTTTCTCGGGGCAGCAACATGCTTCCTGCGATGACTTGTCCTCTCTGTCATCTAGACATCGAGACCGTGGACCACTTGTTCTTTAATTGTTGCGTTGTCTCATCCATTTGGCACTTCTTCTACAGGCTATTGGTTTTTGATAGGGGCCTTTTCTAAGTCCGACCTTTGAGAAGATTGGATCAAGGCCCTAAGCCCCCGGCTCCATTATTCTTGCTCTCTTTTAGCTAGAGCTATCATTTGGCATATTTGGTTGGGTAGAAACAATTGCATTTTTGACTGTGCCTTTTTTTCTATTTCTTCCTTGTTCTTTGAAAATTTACCACATGTTTCTTTCTTGGGTTGATGTAGCTCCAGCCTCTAAAAGACAAAAAATGGAGGACACTTCCACAGCTATTCGATGGTGTATTCGAGTTCTAGGGGCCTTCCCACATGTTTTTTGCGAACCCCGAGTGATGGCAGGGGCGTGTCTTACGGCTAGTCACTTCCTCTTCGTCCTCACTCGCCTCTAGGGTGATTCTCTTCCCTTGGAGGTTGTTCGTGCGATCGTCTCTTGTTGTGCCTTCCCACTCCCCGTGAGTCGCCCTCGTGTTTTTCGTTATGTTTTGCTTTCTTCTTTGTTATTCGTTGTTTTTAACCACTGCATGTGGTAGGGTTTTCTGTGTTTTTTCTTCCTCTGTTCAACTTGTTCCTCCTTTTTTTTAATACAATTGTGGTTTATCCATTTTTTTTAAAAGAAATTTGAAAGACCAACTTTCTTTTAAATAACATTGGCTAAGATAAATAATTTATTTACTCTATTAAAAAAAATAGCTAAATAGTTATGGAGTTTCTATGATTTGGTTAGACATAATTAGTAGCTAATTGTTTTTTTAATAATTATAATTTTAGTAAAAAAATATTTAACTATGAAAATATTTTTTTAATATTGGTGCTTCATGACCTTTGTAAAAAACAATAATTCAATATTAAAATGATATATTTCCCACAAAAAATATCTTTGGAGGTTATGGTGAAAGCACCCCATAGCGAGTAAAAAAATAAAAGAAATAATTAAGTTGGCATTTAAATCAACAAATGGATTTAAATAGCCTCATAACAAAGGAAAAATTTTATTTGGTTGGTCCTGAGGGGATTATTTTTGTTGTTGGGGCTTTTCGGTGAGAAATCAATGGCGTGAGCTGCAGACTACATGCGTGGACACCCATCCTCCAAGTCATCTTCACTGTGAAAGGCGCCACATTAGGAACTTATCCACGTGTGCATTTTTTCTCCATGTCGGATGCCACTGGCTTTTTCTCTTTCTTCTGCCCCTTTTCTCCCTAGAGTTCAGTAACCTAAAAATCACCACAGTGTGAAAGCATCTTCCGGTGAGCGTGAGATTATCGGTAGTAGGGAAACGGCGGGACCTCCACGCCGAAAATAGTTTTTGCAGAGTCATGCACTTCCAGATCTGGAGACAGAGGTACAATGACGAGGGAGTTGTGGAGAAAAAAAGAATATGATAGCCACACGGGGTGGGAGGCTCTATTGCATCATGCACAGGGAAAAAAACTCTTGATTAGTTCTTTCCCTTTTGTGTAAAAGGGAGTGGGTGTTTTCTCTCTCTTTTTTTTTTTTCCTTTTTGTGCAAAAAGATGGTGCAAATGAAGAAACTAAATATATTGTGGGTTTTTGGCCAAATATGTACATTTGTTAAAAATTTATACAAAGGAACAAACCGAATTGAATGCATTACATGTTTTTCCTTGATGAATTGTGTTTGTGGTTTTGAAATCTTATTGTTGATGTACTTTTCTTTTACCTGCTTTCTTGATGAATTGTGTTCCTTTTATGGAACTCTCCAAAAATGGTGTATTTTTTTAGTATTGCACTAAACGTCAAAGTGCATTTCCTGCAATGTTCCGTAGCAAAGTTAGTTACTTGTTGTATTTACGTGTTTTTTTGTATAATTCAAGTAATATATCTATAAAAATTATTTGTATTCCTTGTTCTACTCCACTTTGTGTTATTTGATTTTTATAAACCTCACATGTATCATTTGTGTATTTTTGCATTCATGTGTTTGATGGTGTGCAAGAGACAAATATAGTTAAAAATTTAGGTAATGTGTAGGATTTACTGAGTTATATGATGTTATCCACTTACGAGAAAAAAACTTACTCTTAATGTACCAATATATGATCTTCTTAATATAATGTGATTTTTATTTGATTGGAATCAAGAAAAAGAAATTTAGGAAAAAAATAAAAAAACAATACAAGAAAACTTGAAAGCACATGTAAGTGCTTCTCTTAAGTTCAACGATGCATTAGCGATAGGGTAATAGATGAGCTAGCCTAGTTCCACAAAAACCCATTCGGGTTATGTGCTCTTGACCTCTTACTAGAGAAATGTGAACCACGATCATCGCACTCTGTCTCCGGATCTAGAAGTGCAGAACTCTTCAAAAACTAATTCTTGCATGGAGGCCCAATTGTTTCTTTGCTGCCGGCGATCTCAAACTCCCCGGAAGATGCTTTCACACTATATATGGTGATTTTCTGGGTTATTGAACTCTAGGGAGAAAAGGGGAAGAAAAAAAGTAGAAGTAGCCATGATGTGGCATCCGACATCCATGCAGTTCAGCATCCACAGGTGAAGATGGTGCGGAGTATGGGTGTCCACGCATGCGATCCAAACGATCCACGTCATTGATTTCTCACCGATGAAGCCCCAATAGCCTCGCCTGTGCAACCAAATTAAATGTTAGTGCTTAATTTGATATAAATTGAATGGTGGTACTCAAACTGAAATATGAGCAAAGGTTAGTACTTAACCAAAAAAATTACCCATTGGAGGGGAATTTTATTGGGAATGTAAAAAATTAGAAGAGAATATATGAGAATATTACTATTATACCCTTAATCTAAAAATAATATTTACATATGACATATGGGTTTATTTTTAATATTTAAATTAACTATAGGCATTATAATTATGTATTAAATTATGTAATTATCATTCAATCTAATTATTCATTTAATAATAATTTTTGTAGTGTGAAATATTTTATCAATCTCATTGTAATAAATTTAATTATTGTAATGAAGTGTTTAAATTAATGGATTTTATTATAAATATATCAATAATCCCAAACAAAAATTACTCATCCCAAAGTTTTAATTTTGTAAGCTATTACAAAAATAACTTAGATTTTTTTTTTTTGCATAATACAAGATAAAACCATCACAAAATAAATTACACGGAAAAAAAGGTTTTTTTAGAAGAGAGGAATGCTATTACACTAGCAAGGGTAGTTATATTCCCCTCTCAGGAGTAATAATGCCAACCCAATGGATACCCCAAACATGGGTATCCATTGGGATTAGTGATCATTCCCCTCCATAGGGAGATAATTACTTCAATCCAAACATTACATCCTTAAGACTCTTTTGACAAATAAAATAATCCTATGGTTGCATAGATAATTAAAAAAATTGTCAAAGCTATTTTTTTAAAACCTCTTTTAAGCCTATTATACAAAGTTAATTGGTAAAAAAACATTTTCTTTTTTTCCTATACTTAATTTTTTTAATTTCATCTACATACATTAAAAATATTTAAATAAATTTCGTGCACAACAAAAATTTATTAATTTTTCATACATACCGCTCTATAAACATAAAAATAGTATTATTTATGTGAAAGAGAGTTGATATTTTACTTCCTTTCTAAGTCAAAACTGGAGGCTGAGAAGCTAGGTAGGGAGATAGGATATTCTGAAATTTTTTAGGCTACACACGAGAGCAAGGGTGGAGAGGGTGAATTTGTGGACAACAAGTCAAGAGTTGTCCATGTAGGTGAATTTGAGTCATTTCTCATTTTTTTTTAATTGTTATCATTTAAGTTTTGATTCACAAGAGTTATAGAAATGTTATATATATATATATATTCTTGGTTAAAATGTTAATTTTTAGTTACAATTGTTTTAGTGTATTAGTTGCTATTTACGTGAAGCCATAAAAGCTAATGAGTGAGTTATAAATGATAATAATTGCTTTTAAACGTGTTATAGGAAAAGTATAATGCTGCATTGATTGACAAATATACCGATGATATCTCTTCCCATCCAAGTTTCGATGGTCAGTCATGGTCTGATGCAATTGGGGGATTGAATATTACACACACAAGTGTTTATGGTTTTTGGAGTAGAGTAGACTCAATACAGTTGTTTAGTGCAGCATCTACATGTCCTTCCACATCTGATTTAGCGTGCGAACCTTTCACCTATCAACCGTTTGCAACAAATGAATCTATGTTGCAAAAGAAGCTTGCGGAGAAAGTTGAGGATTTAGAAAGTATAGTTCTTGGTATTCAACTAAAGGTCAAGTAGGGTTACAAAGTAAAATTGGACAAAATCTTAAAGTTGGTGGAACGCGGTCATCCAACATTATTTTTTCTCAAAGCAAGCCAATTGGGAATTAATTCACCACTACCGGAGATGGGGGAGAAAAATGCATAAGGAGATTTAGATGACCCTTAGAATGGTGTTGTTACCATTTGTTTTGTTTGAGTACCTTTAAAACTATTTTAATATTTTTGTTGATTGCTTGCAACTTTATAACTTCAAATATTTTACATGTGTTGTTGAATTGTATTATGAATTTTAGTTTTTTTGGTTGTGATGAACAAGTGATTGCATTATGGTTTGTAGGATTGTTAAATGCATTTGGTATTATGTTCATATTATGCACAATCTGAGGTTTAATGTGTAAAAATTTGTATATATATATATATATAATACATTAGTAGTATTTTTCGAGCGGAAAAGTATATTCTTTACCAATGGAATCACATTCTTTCCCGATGGAGCAATTAATTTTTGGTGAAAAATAAAATATCGTTTTACTCGATCGAATTTCTAAATTTTAATATTTTTTTACCAATGGAAAAATACAATACCGAAGCGAAATTATAGTAACAATTATGCTTTTACCAATTAATAACAATATTTGCACCGACTCGAACCATAATTTTTCTTGACGTGAATATTATTAAATTAATATTCTTTACCAATGAACAAAAATACTTTCTACCAACGGAAAGTTATCTTCATTGACATATTTCTCATAAAAAAAATTCTTTTTAGCAACGAAAAACAATAATTTTTATTGATGGAAACTTATTTTTTTACCGACGGAATTATAATAAAATAATATTTTCCACCAACGGAAAAAATATTTTTTACCAACAGAAATGTTCCATTAACGACGAACAACACCGACAAAATGAATTAAATTTTTATAATTAAATAATTATTGCTGATGGAAATATAATCATTACCGACACATATTTCCGTCGGTACTTGTTTATTTTTACCGACAAAATTTATAATTATTGACAAAATTTATTATTACCGACAGAAGATCATTACCGAGATAATATTTAGTCATGGATTATTCCAGACCAACATTCTATCGGTAATGATATCTACCGACGGAATGTCTACCATTATCGACAAAAATTTTCATCGGTATTAAACTGTTTTTTTTTTGTAGTGAGGGTTGGAATCTTTTCCACTGCCAACGGTCTTTTAGTCTATTGGCATTTATGTCTCTTGCGCATGAATGAGATCATGAGTTTGATTTCCTACTATTGCAAGGTGAGAGTGATTGATATAATTAAAAAACCTGCGCACACCCTCCCATGAGGCTTGTTCATATTTGTCCAAAAAAAAAAAAAATTCATATGATAATCACTAAATTTTACTGTTGTTTTGGTTTTGTATTTTTTTTAATGAAATTTAATTTATCTACTTTATTTTAAAAAAAATCACTTGTGTCATGTATTATTTTTGATTTATTAATTGGTCATATTTTATGTTTGCGTATGATCATCATTATTCATATGATAAAACTATTATAAACATACTTCGTCTTAAAACTAATCAGACCAACTTATGACTTGGTCATCAATTGAACTAGGCCCAAGTATTATTTAATCTTCATTTGAAAATTTTATCTATTTATAGTTTTGATGATGTTTTTATCTTACCTTATTGTCTTCAAACAAATTAATTATTATTTTTTAAGTAGTATCAATCTACTGTTTTTTTCCCATGGAACAATTTTATAAAACTATGACACAATGAGAAGTCATTTAATAGTTTAATAATCAAGACCTATTAAATTATTTCTTAATATTGACCGTTGAACTTTATAGTTTAATAATCAAGAAATCTCAATGAGAAGTCATTTAATTAATTATAATCACACAACTTTTATATTAATTTAATTAGTACTTAATTATTAATAGAAATTTCTTTATTTTTTGGAGAAAATAAAATTAGAATAACCTCATGAGTCAAGACATAAAACAACGTAAACCTAACTTAGAGGTCCTTGCATAGGAAGGAACTAAGAAATTAATGGGCAACTTCTCAATGTTCTCATCAATTTTGAACATATCAACATGTCAAAAGAGGGATGGTTGCATATTATCAACTAATGATTTCATTTAATAACTAATGCCTCAGTATCTTATCTTGTGAACGTGGCATTCTTTCTCATGGTATAAATGCCACAAGAATATTTAAATTGTAACTTTACAAAAATTACAATTTATAATAATAATAATAATTATTATAATTATTATTTTTAAAAAATAGATATACCATGTTTTATTTAAGATAGAGTACAAGGATAATGGGGAGGATTACAACATAAAGAACGAGGGAGAAAAAAATGAGACGGTCACCAGAAATAGATTTGTCCTACCAACAGAGAGACGAAAGACAAAACAAATAAAGAGAACATAGTTGGACTGCTGGAGCTCAGAAGATATAACTCCTAAATTACTTTTTTTTTTTTTAAAAAAAAATGAAGCATCCCGTGCTTTCTAAGAGTGCCACTTGGATGATGATTTAGGGATGGCAACGGGTCGGGTCAGGTGCGGGTATTACCATACCCTGCATGATTCGATCACCCCACTAGATACCTCGAACCCGAACTCGAACTCGACGGGTTTTAAAACCCAAACCCGCTTTACGCCTTTAGACCCGACTGTACTGAATGTACCATGGTATACCCGCCCTCACCTTAATATTAAAAATTAATAAAAATATATTATTTTATAAAAAAATAACTTAAAAAGTAATTATAATTTTTTTATAAAAATAAAATTATTATAAAATTACAAGACAAAACAAAGAGGAAAAAATAAAAATTTAAATTGTTAAGTTAGTAGAACATATTAGTATATATATGTATATATATATATATATTTTAGTAATTTTAATTTCGGGATTGGAGTATGGGTTAGACTGCAGTACAGGGTCGGTATTAGAATTCCCAAACCCGCACCCGCACCCGTTTCATACAAGTCGGGTTTTACCCGAACCCGACCCGAAACCCGGTCAAATCGGGTTTTACCCGTCAAACTCGGGTCAGGTCGGGTCGGGTCAGATATGGGTATTATTGCCATCTCTAATGATGACTCCCTACCTGTCTCCAAGATCCACCTCTCCTTATGATCTCCTTGTTGTTTTCCTTATTCTTACTGTGACTGTTTTGGATTTTTTTCTCTTGTGGATGATGTACCTTGATGTTTCTATTTTGTTTTCCTATGTCAATGCCACAGTAGTTTATACATATATTTTTTTAATCAATACACAAAAGATTTAAATGGGAGACAACCCCACCACAAAGAGTGATTAGGTCATGCTAAAGTGGAGTGTAGAGAATTAGGGCTTCCTTCCAGGAGATGATGGTAGAAAGGGATCATTTATTTATGGTAGCGTTGATGAAACCGATCTTAAGGACCTCTGACAGAGTCCATTATTTACTGTTAGTCTTTCAGTGTCATTGCTATTGTGCCCAGAAAGTGGAGTCTATGCTTGATAGTTGGTATAAATCCGAAATTATCCCAAGATATCTTTCATCAAAGAAAAACAAAAATTATATGCATGTGCTATATTAAAAGCATATATAAGATAAAGCACACACATTTTTGGTAAAATAGGGATGAACCACTAATTATTTATTGAAAAAAAAAAAACAGAAAATGATAAAGATGTCAAAACAAATAAATTATGAGAAAAAAACAAAAGAATCAAACTAGACGAACAAAAATAAAAAGCATAGTAAAACAAAACAACAACAAGGCGAAATATAAACATAAAATAAGTTCATCATGAGATGGAAGGGAGACAAAAAGGACACACAAAATAAGACATGAAAAAATATGAGGTAAAGACAGCCATTAGTTAAATATTTAAAGATTTATTTTGTGAGATATCGAATCACAAACTGGCATGAAAGGTCGAAAGGTTCATGAAAACGTCGATACTTTTTAATCATCAGGAATGGCTCCTCAAATGTAGCTTTTTAAAAGTCCAGAGTTACATTTATCTAAGCAATAATTATATTTGACACATTTTTGATCGGTATAACTGTAAATTAGACAGATTTGACACAAGCGGGAAAAAAGTTTTTTGAATTTTAATATCACCAATATTTTGGCGTATCTTAGATGGGTAGAATTGTAATTTTCTTTTTATGAAATTACATTGCAAACATATGCTTGACTTTGACGTAGTTGTGAGCCAAAAAATCTGACATTTTAATGGTTGACCTGTCCTCCTCTCCGCCAAACTTATAAGCAATCCATTGAATGGAATGAAGAAACATGAAAGAAATGGGGAAGCCAAGGTATCATCAGTTGATCTTGTTTCTCTTCCTCTTGTGTTCACGTCTGAATATTGGGCAAAACAAAGCCTATGCTCAAGGAACCACTTCCAACAACTCTAGAAACACAACTAGTTCATTTGATGTGGGTGTGATTCTTGACACTAAGACATGGGTGGGAAACATAAGCTGGAGATGTATGGCCATGGCCATGGAGGACTTCTACAATTCTCACTCAAACTTCACCAAAAAGCTTTCTCTTCATTTGCGAGATGTCAACAAGGATGATCGTGTTGCTTCTGCTTCTGCAGGTCTTTTCTCTCTTTCAATCTCTCTCTTTATCTGTTTCTCTTGTCTAGACTTGTCCTTTAGTTTGCATGTAGACTTTAAGAATTGTCTCTGTTTCTCTCTGGCTGTCTCTAGATGTGAGATGTTTGTTATACTGTTCATTGATGTTTCATGTTGTTTGATGGAAAAAAGAAAAGAGAATTGTGTGATATATATTGGGAATTCATGGTTTCATGGTTGTGTGTATGAAATGCAGCTATTGATCTTTTGAAGAATGTTCAAGTGCAAGCTATAATTGGACCACAAACATCAAGACAAGCTAAGTTTGTGATTGAGCTTGGAAACAGTGCTCAAGTTCCAATCATCTCTTTCACTGCTAAGAGCCCTTCTCTTTCAACAAAGCAGTATCCATACTTCATCAGGACTGGAATGAATGATACTTCTCAGGCCAAAGTACTTGCTTCTCTTGTTCAAAACTTCGGATGGAGACAAGTGGTCCTGATCTATGCGGACACTGAGTTCGGGAACGGAATTATATCGCATGTCATCGATGCTCTTATCGAGATTGATGCCCGTGTAACTTACCGGAGTCCAATTCCTATTACAGCCAATGACGAAGCCATTAGCAAGGAGCTTGAGAAGCTCAAGGACATGCAAACCAGAGTCTTCATTGTCCACATGCCATATTCTCTTGGTTTCAAAGTCTTCTCAAATGCAAATAAAACAGGAATGATGAACAAAGGTTATGTTTGGATCACTACTTATGTCTTGACAGACATTGTGGACCTCTATGGATCATCAGCAACCAGTGTAATGCAAGGTGTTTTGGGTATTAAACCTTATATCAGTGAGGATAACCCCAGGCTTCAAGATTTCAAGGCAAGATTTGTAAAGAAATTCAAGTTGGAGAATCCATCTGCTCAAATTAGTGAACCCTTGACAGTGTTTGGTTTATGGGCTTATGATACTGTATGGTCATTAGCGATGGCAGCCGAGAGTCTTTCTTCGGCAAATTATACATTCTCGATGAACAATGTGAGGAAGAACTCTACTGATTTGGAAAGTATTGGTAAATCTCAGACTGGATTAGAAATTGTCCAGTGGATCTCAAACTCCACATTTGATGGAATTAGTGGGAAGTTTCAGCTGATCGACAGACAGCGAGAGGTGGTCAAATTTGAGATTGTTAATGTTGTTGAAAATGGGAGAAAGAGGATTGGATTTTGGACACCAGTCTATGGTTTTTCTAAAGAATTAAATTCAAAGAATGTTAGTATTGAAGTAGCCAAATGGCCTGGTGATTCTGATCATGTTCCTCCTAGAGGATGGGAGTGGCCAACCAATGGGAGAAATCTTAGTGTTGGAATTCCAGTGAAACCCGGTTTCCCTGAGTTTGTGAATGTTACTACTAACGATTCTTCAATTCGACCAACGGGTTACTGCATTGAAATCTTTGATAAAGTAATGGCTGCATTGCCTTATAAAGTCAATTATACTTATGAACATTTTGCCAATGAGAAGGGCGAAATGAATGGTAGTTATGATGATCTTGTTTATCAGGTGTACCTCAAGGTTAGTGATCACTTGAACTTTGATGCTTGTTTATCCACATTGTATTTGATTCTTTGTTTGACTGATTGATGCAGAAGTATGATGTTGTAGTCGGTGATATAACAGTGATAGCGAACCGATCTCAATATGTCGATTTCACTCTGCCATACACTGAATCTGGTGTGTCGATGATTGTCCCTGTCAAGGATCAGAGCAGGAAGAATGCATGGACATTTGCAGAGCCATTAAGCACAAGCCTCTGGATTGCAAGTGGTGTATTCTTCATCTTCACAGGGATTGTGGTTTGGATTTTGGAACACCGTGTTAATGTAGAATTCCGAGGCCCTCCATCTAACCAAATTGGCACAATCTTCTACTTCATTTTCTCAACTCTTGTCTTCTCTCACAGGGAAACGATAGTGAGCAATTTAGCAAGGATTGTTCTGATTATTTGGTTTTTTGTAGTCCTGATTCTGCAACAAAGTTATACTGCAAGCTTATCGTCGATACTGACAGTGGAACAACTCCAACCAACTCTCAATGATTTGACTGAGCTTGCAAGGACAAATGACAAAGTTGGCTACTTGGTTGATTCATTCATGCCCAATCTCTTGAAAGGAATGAACTTCGATGAAACAAGACTCATTCCATACAACTCTGCAGATGAGTACAATGAGGCATTAAGCAATGGAACAGTGGCTGCCGTTGTCGATGAGATTCCATACCTGAAAGTGTTCCTCCACAAGTACTGTGGCAAATACACAATGGTTGGACCTACATACAAAACTGATGGATTTGGCTTCGTAAGTCTAATAAAATTAACTGCATGCATTGTTTATTTGCATTCTAATTACTAACATGTATTTCTTTTGTCGATGAATTTTCAGGCATTCCCAATAGGATCACCAATGGTTGCTGATGTTTCAAGAGCCATCTTAAACATCACAGAGAACAAAGAAATAATGGAACCCCTTGATAATCAGTACTTGTATGATGATGAAGCATGTTCTGTTGAGGAAGATGGTTCATCTTCAAGCATGATTACGTTCAGGAGCTTCTGGGGATTGTTTCTCATCACTGGTGTGACTTCCATGCTTGCATTACTGATACATATATCCATGTTCTTCTATCAGAATTGGCACATAGTCAGAGATACTGATCCTGAGTTATCTTTTGGGCAAAGACTTCTTTTGTTGTTCAAATACCATGACAAGCCAGACTTAAATTGTGCTGATACATTCAAGGAGAAAGACGAAGAAGAAGAAGAGAAAATGGTTGCACTGGAGATGCAGAGTACAGTGAGCGCTTCTTATAATGGACATGGTGATCATGTTGTTGGGAATGAGGATGATGATGATGGTGATGCAGGGACTCCATCAGAGGGTGAAGGGACACCAGGTAGAGAAATTGGTGGCCAATTTCCAGACCCACCTTCATTTGCAGATATGTTGAGTCATAGAAGGGGTTATGATTCTGCTTAGGATGGATTATTTCCAAATTTACTGATACTGTAACTTCTGGGATCTTTATGGTTATGGAAGTCCTAAACTAAAAATAAAAAAAAAGGTGGGATCCAAATATATTAGCCATTTTTCTCAAAATATTAGCCATTGAGGAAAAAAAATGTTGTTATGCTATATATATATATATATATATTTGTGGTAATGGTTGTTGAAACCATGGATATTATTGTCAAAATTGTATATCCTAAATTAATATAGATACATATTTATTAGTGTAATTTCATATATATATATATATATATATATATATTTTGGGTACTTTTGTCTTATAACCAATCCATTATTGGTGTTGATGTATTATTTATTTATATATTTTTTGAAAAATGGATAAACCACATTCATTAAACTGGAAAGGGAAGATAATATCCACTAGCAGTGGAAAGATACAAAAAGCCAAAAGGCAAACAGGAAAAAACAAACAGGAAAAAACAAAGAAACACCACTCCCGGCCCTAAGGGCCTGGAGCAACAATTCCAATTACTTAGCTATGTCATCCTTGCTAGCTCTAGTGTTGTCACTCAAGAAATCCAAACTGCGTTTGGTAGTAGCAGTCGGCTCTTCGAATCTTGCCTTTTTAGACTCAGGAACTGCATCAACCCAAAGCAAGAACACATGAATAATTTTGTGAAAAACGATGGTATATGTAGAAAAAGATTCGCTAAAAATTCGTGCATTTCTCTCCAACCAAACATTCTAGAGTAAAGCACGAGAAATAAGATCCCCAACATCCCTCACACGGCTCGGGAGTTTGGGTCTTTAACGTTCCCACAAGTCATGAACCAACCGGGGGGACGATGGTAGCTGAAAAATGGAAGTAAGAAAATTCCATATTCAAATCACAAAAAGACAAGCAAAGAAGAGATGATCAACTGTCTCTTCGTCCGCATAGCACAACGCACATGTAGTAGTAGGGAGACGATTACAACCATGAGCAGCGAGTCTGTCTAAAGTAAGAATACTATAATCCCACATTAATCAGTTGAAAATACATATTTTTTTAGGGCATAGATTTAACAAATCAAGTTAGTAGTTTTGCACATAACCCCTCCATGCTTAAGAAAGCAATAGAAAGATTTGACCGTGAAAGTCCCATTTGCTATCAGCTTCCAACTTATTAGGTCCCTTGATCCGAGAGAATCCGAATCTTCGAGGTTAGGGGAAGTCTAAGTCTGATCTTGACCCTCCCTTATCCATTGAGATCGCAAAAGATCAGCTAGATCATAAATAGTGCCAGAAAGAGAACTAGTAGATCTGAATCTATCTGGCCATAGATATGCCGGAGCACGTTTATCTAACCAACTATCAAATCAGAAGAAAATCGCCTTTCCACACACCACTTTATGGTCAATACAAGCTCTAAAGGCTGGCCTACTCACTAAAATTCCATTCCGAACAAAAGAGCATCCATTTGGAGAACAATTGTGTAAGTTCCAATGTGGAGTTTAATGGAAATAGTTGAAGAGTACTACCCCTTTTTCCGTTCCACGACTGATCATTAACAACTTTCCACCACCATTTCCCGAGGAGAGCCTCATTGAAATCTCTTAGATTTAAGATACCCCATTCCCCGTGTTCTTTGGGTCAGCAAATACGGTTCCCATTAACGAGCCTCAACTTTGGTTTATCAATGTTCGCCCCCGACGACAGGAAATCCCTTATAATCCTATCATTAGCTTTGATCACCTAAGAGGGGAGATTAAAGATAGACATCCAATAAGTAGGTAGGGCAGAAAAAACAGAGTTGATTAACGTTAATCTTACGGATAAAAGTCTAGATTTCCAGGAAGTAAGTTTTGATCTGAATTTAGCAACGAGCACTTCCCAATCTTGTCTACGGGGCCTTCTTCCCGAAATTGGGATACCAAGGTATGTTACTGGTAGAATTTCTTTAGAGAAATTCAAGGTATTCACCAAACTCGTCTCAGGAAGTAGATTACGAGCTGAGGAGAACATGCATTTCTTGTGGGAATTTATAGCCAGTCCTGAAATGCCTTCAAAGAGATAAAGAATGAGCTTGATGATTTTGAGATCCTCAATACCACCAGCAGTCACCAGTAGGATATCATCAGTATATTGTAGGTGGCATATTTTTCCCCAGGTACCAATTGGGACCTCGTACAAAACACTTGAATCTAGAGCATGGTTGAACATCAAACTTAGAACATCCGTAGCGAGAACAAAAAGGAGAGGAGATAACAGGTCTCCCTGTTTAAGACCATGAAGGTATCAAACATATCCCTTCTGCTCACCATTGACTATGAAGTTTGCTTTTGACGAGAACAGAATGGACATGACCCAACCTATCCATTTAGTTCCAAACCCATAAGCATGCACCAGTTCTATCATAAAATTCTAATCAACCATGTCAAAAGCTTTAGCAAAGTCAACCTTGACAATAGAGAATATGAAGCCACACTATTTCTAATTTGTTAGATTATTTTATTTATTTATTTTTAAAAATTAATAAACCACAATTCTTTGAAAAAGGCTATAGAGAATAGGGGATCACACGAAAGAGAGAAGCACATATAAGGACCACTAATGGTAGAGACAATAATAGATATAAAATAAAATAATAAGAACCAATTAAGAAACAGACCAAGCATTAAAGGAGGAATAAAATAGTGACAACACATGTGCACAGAAGATTCTTGTAGTTTGGATCAAAAGGTTAGTTGGAACAAATGATGGAAGTTGACTCTCTTTGATCTCTTGCATAAGGATTGCAGGACACCAAAAATTTGAAGCTTCACTTGATCGCGTTAATTGAATCATCGAACTTCAATCTTTTTGTCCTTGGGACTGTAGACATCAAGAGAAGAAACAAATGATTAGATTTAATGATTTTTAAAGCTAGAGGAGTATTTATAATTAAAAATGGGAATAATTTCGCTCTAGACGGATATTCCAAACAATGGCCTTGGCCAAGAAATCCCACGTTTCATTGAGTGAAGGCTGAAGGTAGGACCTCAAGGATGCCTACATGTCTCGTAAAGAGCTAGGGTAATGTGTGAGCCAAATATGTTGCCACAGTGGCACCAAACTTATGTTACTAAAGGGCATGAAATAAATAGATGGTCAACCTTTTTTGCATCAGAGTGACAAAGTGCACACGTAGTGGTATAAAAATATTTCATCTTCTGATAACAAGGTTTTCCAGTGTGAGAATCTTCTTATTCAAGATTGTTGTAGTGGTACCATATTTACATTGTGATGCATGGAACTGTTGGGAGCCTATTGCATTTTTCTAGTTTCTGGATTTTCAAGTGTAAGGATCTTAAGGCAGAGTGACCTAAAGTTATCGACCTCTATCATAGAGAAAACTATAGAAGAATTTAAGAGAGAATCCTCCCAAGGGGTTAAGGCTAAAAAATTTGGTGCCTCTGTTATCTGGAAGCTCCCTATAAATCCTTACATTGATGTTAAGCAGAGTCGGATTGGTAGTAGTCCAATGGAATTCATAGGCATAGGAAGAATCCCCATCAAATAGAGATTTTTTCGGCCAAAGGAATGGGGCATAATTATTATGGAGAACCTGTGGTTAGTGTACAAAGAAGATATGAATTAGACTTTTGATGGTACCTATTAAAAATCAGGTATTACTAAAAGCCTCAGACCAAAGATACCCTGGAACCTTTTTATTGATCTAGCGATTCCACCATAAGAGAGTGGTTTCATCTTCCTTGATTTTTAGGGTAACAAAGAACTTGAAAGCAGAAAGACAGCTCAAGATACCATCCCAAAAAAAGATATCTTGTTGGGCTTGGTATAGATTCTGAGTTGTTAAGGAAGTAGTTATAATGAATAACTCCGGAACCACACTAGTTCACTTTGGTTGTGATCTTCCACAATCACACGCCAAGAAAGATTAGATTAAAGAATACAATGTTGTTGGAAATATAGTACCACATCGGTTGTGTGATAGAAGTGTAATGGGTTTATATATAGGTATAGGGGTTGAGTCACTAAGTCTTGAGACTTTTTGGTATAAGACCCCTAAGCCCACATAGAGCCCATATAGGGCCCACTAGTACCAAAATATAAAATCTAACATGGTATCAGAGATTCAAGGAAAAAAAATGATCCTGATAAAAAAGGCAGTTATAGTAGGACCTAGTAAAAGACCTCTGAGGTTCCAGAAGGAACACAAGTCAAGTTAAAATAGGACCTCTGAGACACAAGTAGTGTACAAGTCCATGTGTGTAGGACCTCTGAGATACAAAGTAGTGTACAAGTCCTAGTAAACAGACCTCTGGTGTACAAGTCTGAGCAAGTTTGACCGAGTTGAACTTGAGGGAGTGTGTTGGAAATATAGTACCACATCGGTTGTGTGATAGAAGTGTAATGGGTTTATATATAGGTATAGGGGTTGAGCCACTAAGTCTTGAGACTTTTTGGTATAAGACCCCTAAGCCCATATAGAGCCCATATAGGGCCCACTAGTACCAAAATATAAAATCTAACATTCAATATGCCTAACTACTATGCTCTTGGGGTTTGCAAAGTAGCTTCTAATCAACAAGGTAACTATCAGGTTTATTGATACTTGGTCTGAGCCAAAGGAAATCTCTGTGGATTCACTCTATAGATTTCTTACTCAAATTGGGAGTTTGAAGATAGACATCCACCAAGTCGGAATACAAATAAATACCAAGATAGTGAATATGAATCTACTCCCAGCAATAGGAGCTTGGATTCCATGAGGATAGTTTTGATCTTGTATTCTTAATCAGTTTCTCCTTGTACTGGCATTGAGAGCTCCTATTGGACATAGGAACACGGAGGTATGTTATGGGTAGTGTACTTATGGAGTAGCTAAGAGGCCTACCAAGGGAGCTTTTTGATCTTTGGCCAAATTTGGTAGAGTACATGGCAACATGCAAGTTTTGTGCAAATTAATCAATAGACCTGACATGCCCTCGAACAGATATAAAATGAGCTTGCTGATCTTAATGTCTTCCTTGCTAGCTCCTAGCATTAATGATGATTAGGTTATCTGTACACTGAAGTGAAGATGACACTGTTTCCGAAACATTCCTAGCAGCATAGAGGATTCGAGATGTAAGAGCTGCATGTGAACATGAAGCTTATGACATCGTAATGAGCATAAATAACAGCAGGGAAAGGGATCATTCCATATAAGACTAGGGTACAGTGATACTTGACAATACCACCATTACAAAGAATGGAAGCTTTGCAGTGGCGGAACTAGGGCCAAAATCAAGGGGGTGCTAACTTTAATTTAAAAAAAATTATATTACTTCAAACTTAAAATTATAATAATTAATATTTCAAAAAATATACCACAATTATATCACCATGAGATAAGAGTTTAATTATTCGGTCAAATCCATTCTGGTTTCAACTTAAATATGAAATTTTTTAATATTAATTCAAACTAAATAATAATAATAATAATAAATATTTTAAAAAATATAAAATATATATACAGCTAACAACTATCATTACTAAGTAAAAGTTGAATCATTCGACCAAATACAATCTAGTTTTAACTAGTTCAATAATAAGATTCGCAAGATTATGGCATTCAACAAAATCAAAACTGATTATAAAATTGTTTTTTAAAATTTGAAGATTTATTATAGAAAAATTATTAGAGTAAATTTTTAATTGGGTGAAGTAGTTTGTTACTATAGAATCTAAAAAATAAGTCCACATGATATCCAAGATTATATTAAATATAAACATATAAATATATTCATATTAATTACAAATATAAATATAATATATATAAGCATACATGTGATTTATGTGTGTATATATATATATATATTATATAAGATGGGGTCAAGGGGGTGCTCAAGCACCCCCTTGACCCACCCCCCTCCTTCCGCCCCCGAAGCTTTGGAATTGTGTAAATTGAACTTAATCCAGCCTATTCATCTAAGTTTGAAGCCTCGGGCTGACTGTAGCTCTAGAAGAAAGTCCTAGTTCATCATATCAAAAGTTTTAATAAAATCCACTTTGGTGATGTTTCCAGAAGTCCTAAGCTTCCATAGGCTGAAGACAAAAAATAAAAAATAAAAAAATCAAATCAAATAAAAATCAAATCAAATAGGCCTAAAAGTATATATTTTCAGTCTACTAATATGTATTATTCTACTATATTTTATTTTGTAATAGTCTAAATAAATTAAAATAAAAAAAGAGAAAAATAGACATTCACAATATTCCCTTCTTGTAAGATGACTGAAAAAAAAAATAAAATGAATTTTTTTTTTCATATAACATAATGATGTAATTGACTAGAAATTGATTGTAAGACACATCAAACAAATTTATTCGGACACTTTGGTGATGTTTCCAGAAGTCCTAAGCTTCCATAGGCTGAAGACAAAAAATAAAAAATAAAAAAATCAAATCAAATAAAAATCAAATCAAATAGGCCTAAAAGTATATATTTTCAGTCTACCAATATGTATTATTCTACTATATTTTATTTTGTAATAGTCTAAATAAATTAAAATAAAAAAAGAGAAAAATAGACATTCACAATATTCCCTTCTTGTAAGATGACTGAAAAAAAAATAAAATGAATTTTTTTTTCATATAACATAATGATGTAATTGACTAGAAATTGATTGTAAGACACATCAAACAAATTTATTCGGAAATTGTTCATGAATTTTCCACAAAGAAAACACTGCTTGTATATCATCGCCATGGCTTTACTCTATTAAAATATATACCCATGATGTATCCATTTTATTTTATTTTATTTTAAATTCATCTTTATTCACTTAATATAACTATTATATACCTATCTTGTTTCAACTACAAGTTAAAGCATTATTTTTTTTTTGAAAAATTATTGATTTATAGCTTTCAGGATGTTTACCTTATTATTATTATTATTATTATTATTATTATTATTATTACTATTATTATTATTATTATTATTATTATTATTATTTTGTATTATAAATAAACCACTCAACTCAACCATTTAAAAAAGAGCCACTCTCATAAAAAAAAAAGTGAAATTACTATTCCTCTTTTGTCAAAGTGGTTTATTATATTTCTTTGGAATCTAGCTAAAATTCGTTGTTTAATAATAATTTTTTTAAGATATAGTACTACTTATGCATATTGGAAATAGTAATGATATTTTGGTTGAATTAATAAACCGAATTGGTAGGCCGAATAACGTGGATGCCAAGTTAGCATCTATATCAACATCCACGCCATTCTTTTTAATTAAAAACTTAATTTATTTTTATCATATAAACCTTAATGTAAACGGTAAGCGGGAAACCCTCTCCTTAAACCCTAAATTATAAATCGTAGGGGATTTGCGATTTATTATTTAGTGGTTAGGGCTTAGGTTTGGGGTTTAAGGTTTAGGATTTAGGATTTAGGATTTAGGGTTTAGAATTTTTGAATTTTGGTTATAATATTTTATAATATTTGGGTTTAAGATTTTAGGATATTTGTGGGGCCCCGCAGCTGTGGGCCTCACCAAAATTTATTTTTTAAATTTTAACGTTAATTGGGCAGTTGCCTTTTTATTTTTATGTTTCAGTTACTTTGTTTGAAACCTTAGCCACCTCTTCGCCTTTTTTTGTATTCGTTTTGCAGATTAAGAAAGTGAGAAATAGCTGTTACCCTATCTCTGGTTTTCTGATCCCATCTACATTGAGGAAGAGAGTTCACAAATTTCTTCCGAGGGATCACAAGTGTATAACCTGAATTTGATAAGATCTATTATTTTTTTGTTAGATAAGATTTAGTTTTCTTGCTTAATGCCTTTTATGATGTCTATGTTTGTGCATTCATAAACATGAAAATTTGTGTTAACTTCAATTGTATGCGTTGCTATTGGAAGAGCTTGGCAACCTGATTTAATTGCTATTCTCTTAAGATTGATGCTAACGGAGATTTGTTATCACTTGAATTTTTTTTTTAATAAATTGAATCGCTATAAGGATGATATGTTTTAGAAATTTATGGCATTATAGAAAAGATCCCTAATTAATTTGGAAGATCTAGAGATAGAATTTGGAAGAGATCAAAATAGAAAAATTTTAGATTGAGGTCTTATTTAGCTTACTGCCAAATTTTAGAATTTTTACAGAAGTATCCTGTAAATTATAAGTTTTAAACACAAGTGACATGGACAAGATTTCTGTGCAGCCCTTGAATAGTTTTTGATTAATTTCATGATTGTACATTCTGATTTAGATTTAGATTTATATAAGGAAGTTGTAGAAGATAATTTTATCTTTGGCTTTGCCAAATCGTAGATTTATATGGCATTTCTGTAGGAAGTATGAAGATTGATCAGAGAATTTGAGGATCTTAGAGGTTGAATCAGGACTCATGTTTAATAAGAAAGTTGTTCAATTTTAAATTAATTATATGCTCCTAAAGTTTAATCTTATTTTAAATTTTATGTTGTGAGATATTTTTATTAGAATGGGCATATCTAATTTTTTTTTTTGAATAATAGGCGACAAGCGCCATTTTTTTATGAATATAAACAGTACTGAACAGTATTGAAGCCCGGACGTGCAATATATATACAATACAAGTATAATATAAGAATCCCAGGTGAACAGTGTATGAATAGTATGGGGAACAGTACTGTCAAGGGAGGGATTTGAACTCATGACCTCCCCCTTTACACTTTCGTGTTATACCATTGGACTATCCAATGGTTCATGTCTAAAATTGTTGGTTTGCATGTTTATTATTTTTTAAAAGTGATTGCTTAAATTTTATAGATTTCAAGCATTGTGAGATTTGGATATGTTATAGATGTAGATGTCTAGTTTTCTCAGAAGATTGAAATTTCTGATTTGGGTTAGAATTTGCAAAGCTATGCTGATTTCAAACTTTAGGATTGTAGGGGAATTGGTTATTATTCTTGACTTTGTTAGCTTTGTTAGTATCTTGAAAATGTTTTTGCATTCATATGAATTTTAGAATTTGTTTTGTTTGTAATTTTGATGGGTTATTCCCAAATATAGGACTTTCCGAGAAAACTCGTTAGTGTGAATTCGAAATCTGGCGTTAGGCAGGTAAGTAACCATATATAAATTATACTTTGTATATAGATCGTTTTACACTAGCTAAATTTGTGAAATTAAGTATTTTATTTATTTATTCTGGATAATTGGATTTATGTTTATTAGTCAAATTATGTTTATTTAATTAATAGTATTTCGGAATTATCTTTAAATTATTTAAAGTTCCAAATTAATGATATTCTTCTGAATTGAAGTGTTTAAATGTTTTTTCAAATTCGGATTATTTTAAATTCTGAATTTTCAGATAATTTATTTAAATTTTGATTATTTAACCTCTGAATTTTCATATTTAGTTTCTGATTATTTAAATTTATGAATTATTAGATAGTCTATTTAATTTATGATTATTTGTATTCCTCTGAGTTGCTTGAAAATGTTATATATATATTTTTTGTTTTTTTGATTAATTATATTTTTAAAGTATCTGTTCAAGTTTGAATTCAAATAACATTCTTATTTTGATTTACAAAAATGGGATCCCGGGATTGGTAACAAAATTTTTTTAAGGCAAATTACTTTGTATTTTGATCAATATGAAATTTGAAAGTTTGTTGTTTTTGTGAACATGAAGTATTTTGACATAGAAATTAGTTTTTGTGAATATGAAGTATTTTGACATAGAAATTAGTCCCCAATTAATTATGCACTAACACTGCCACTGGGGGGTTAGACACTAACCTTGTCGATAAGTATTCTATTAAAAGACTATAGTTTCGCATCGTTCCGTGGGTGAAGAATAACGGCCTCTGATATTCTAGCTCGGGTTACCGAGAGTAAACAAATGAACTCTGATATTCTAGCTCGGGTCACCGAGGATAATCATATGACCTCTAACATATTGTTTTGGCAATAGTTATTTGTGAGACATATATGCATGACTTTTTTGATCAGTTATGCTTTATTGAAAAACTTGACTTCTGAATTTGATTATGATAACTTGTATTTTATTATACTTTGTTTGAGTTTTGAAAATTTGAAACTTTTATTATCCTGATGTTTTTAGTGGGTACTTACAAGGCTGTCAAGCTCATAATCTGTTGTTAATTTTTTTTTCAGATCAGGAATTTAATAGTTTACCTAGAGTGAGCAAATAGCAAGTCTATCCATGGTGTTGGTTAAGCTATAATTTTGTTTGTATTGTAAACTATGAGGTTGTATTTAGTAATTTTTTTGTAAATTTCTAATTATGACTTTTGAAATTTACAGTTATGTTAGATTGTATATTATATTTTGTAATAGGTTTTGAGGCCTTGCATGCTTATTGTACTATGCACTAAGTGTGCGGCAGTTTGTCAGCCCACCGGGTCTGGCGAGCCGGGTTGGGAGCATGAAATATTAGGGTTTAGCTTATAAAAAAAAATTAAATCTTAAAAAAAAAAGATAAATAAAGAATGACGTGGATGCTGATATGGATGCCAATTTGTCATCCACGTTATTCGGGCTACTAATTCAGTCTATTAATTTAACCTAAATAGCATTTCTGTATTGAGAATGATGTTATATATTTTAATTTTAATTATTTTATTTTATTTATTTTTTGTTAAAATGGATATACTATTTAGATTAATAAAACTGAGAAGTAAATAGTCTAAGCAGAGTACAAGAAAAAAAATAGCAACAATAGAAATACGATCCACAAGCAATCCACATACAACTAAGTTAACACACAAAAACACACATGACATCAACAAACTCTGAGCTCAGATGCATGAGATCTTTACTCAAGATGTTTTATGTTAATTAAGGCAATACTTAATTATGATTGGAATTTTTATCTATTTATTTAGAGAACATAAAATTGAAGTAATCTCATGAGTCAAGACATAAGCCTAACTTAGCGGTCTTAGCAAGGAAATGCATGGGAAGGAATTAACAAATTAATCCACGACTTCCCATTACTTCAACATATGAACATGTCAAAAACAGATATTCGCATAAAATTAATTAATCATATGATTTAAAAACTCATTTCTTATTAAACTATCTTGTAGAGATGACATTCTTCTTCAATGTAAATCACAAAAAATATTTAAATTATTACTTCACAAATATCATACTTTATCGTTTATTTTCGTTAAAAGCTCTTTTGATAAAATAAAAGTTTTTACATTATTCCGTAGTATTTTAAACTCAAACTAAATAATATACATATTTATATTACAATTAAAAAATAACAATGTTATCGCTAATATAGGACTCCAATTGGCAATTATTTGGTCGGAGTCATTTTTTTTCTATTGCATTGTGGTAATAAATGGAGCAGAACTAGTGAGATCCAGCATTGGTTGTTGGATTTCTCCAATCATTCTCATATACCACCAAGAATTCAAGGGGTTTTTTTTATTTACAATAGACATCGAAATTTTCAAATTTTATCTTTTTCATCTTAGAGACTACAGAGACTCTAATTAAAAATATATTATTAATTTTAAAAATAATTAATAATAGTGGGAGCAAGTTACAATTAAAATATGAATATTTTTTTTCTAACCAAATATTCTAAATAATGACACAAATCAAAAACCCTCCGGTGTTCTTAAATTCCACCAAAAATCTCATTATTTTTTCAAAAAAGTGGGATATCAAGGGTAAGACAAAAGATATGTCTAAAATGGTTTCAAATCCGAAATCACATTTCAATATTTTGGGGAAAACTAGGACGGTGCAAGTGTAATTTTATTATAATTAAAATAAAATTTACATTGTAAAACCATTGACTCCTTGCCTACTGGGTGAGAGAAAACCTATTCTTTGGTTGACCTGGAAGTCAAGCAAACACGTTGGCAACGACTTGACTTTGACTTTGACTTGTTATGAGGCACGAAGACTTCCATCCTAAACTTATAAACAGAAATTTTGAGTGAAATGAAGAAACAAACATGATAATTATAATCATGTTTCTTTATTATATTGCATGTTAGGTACGTAGGTAGGTGCATGTTTGTTTTGTAACTTTGCATTAGTGGTGTCACATCAAGTCCAGAGTGCATGTGAATTGAATGAAGAAATGGTCAAAGAGGATCACGTTAATGTAGGGGCACATTGTAGTGCATAACTTAGAACGTGGTTTCAAGTGGTTACACACCACCCACGTGCATGTTGTATTTGAAAAGGTAGTTATGTATTTGAGTTGAATATATGAAAATCTCTAAGATAGTGAGAAATGTGTTACCAGAAAAAGAGTTGTTTTTTCTAATCTCCTCTTAATGTTTTTGTGAACCTTTGTGAGATCCCAAGAACAAGTTTATTTGCTAACATCTGGTATCAAGAGCTCGGTGAAGAAGCTACTATCGGCACTGCATGCCAAAGTACCCGCCAGCGGCGAGTGAAATGTCGGGCGGCGTTCAAGTGGCAGCGAAGGAGAGCTCATGTGGGATTCCGTATACCGTGTTGACGCGTAAGAACTTCTCGGTTTGGTCTATCAAAATGCAAGCCGTGTTGGAGGCGAATGATCTATGGGATGTGGTGGATCCTATAGATCCGAAGACGTCGATGGACGCAAAGCGAAACAAGGTGGCGCGTGCAGCCATATTCAGCGTGATCCCCGAAGATGTGCTCTTTCTTGTTGCGAAGAAGGAGAACGCCAAGGATGTGTGGACCACACTGAAAGTGATGTTCCTCGGGGCCGAGCGCGTCCAGGAAGCGAGGGTGCAATCCCTCAAGGAGGAGCTTGATGTCCTCAAAATGAAGAGTAGCGAGAGCGTTGAGGATTACGCTTTCAAGGTTGGCACCATTGTCAACAAGATTCGAGAGCTCGGGGAGAAAATGGAAGATTCCTACGTGGTGAAGAGGATGCTTCGCTCACTCCCTAACAAGTTCTTGCAGATTGTAAGTTCAATTGAGCAATTCGCTGATTTGAACACCATGTCGGTCGAAGAACTCATCGGGCGACTCAAGGCGCATGAGGAACGCATGCGAACTGCTGATGATGGCAACAATGAGCACGTTTTGCTTACTCGGTCTCAATGGAAAGTCATGGAGGAGAAGAAATATGGCGAGGTGTCCAGCAACAACTCTACAAGAGCTTATGGTGGCGGTCGTGGCCGTGGCAAAGGCCGTGGGCGCGGACATGGTCGTGGACGCGGTGATGGCGAGCGCGTCAACGACGGCAAGAAGTTCGATAAAACCAAGATAAAGTGCTACAATTGTCAGAATCTTGGTCATTTTGCATCTGAATGCAGATTAAGGAAGAAGGAAGATAAGGCTTATGTTGCCGAGAAGCAAGATGATGAACCAGCGTTGTTAATGGCTGAAGTATGTCATGTAGCCTATGCTAATGAAGGAAGAGTTGAGAAGGTGATGCAAAATGAAGAAAAACAACCCATTAATCTGCTCATCAATGGAGAACATGCAGATGACACTTGGTATCTTGACACGGGGGCGAGCAACCACATGACTGGGCATCGGGACATGTTCACTACCCTAGATGTCACGGTCGGTGGGACGGTGAAATTCGGTGATGGATCCATAGTAGAGATATGTGGTCTCGGATCAGTGTTGTTCAAGTGTCAATCAGGTGAGCACAAGGTTCTAACTGATGTGTATTACATACCTTGTTTGAAAAGCAATATCATCAGTTTAGGACAACTTGATGAACGCGGATGCAAGACTGTGCTGGATAATGGCTTCTTGTTTGTATATGATAGACAACAGAAGCTACTAGCAAAAGTGAAAAGGTCAAGAAATAGGTTGTATATGATGAGCCTGAATTTAACACAACCGATTTGTTTATTGGCAAGCATCAAGGATAATGCATGGTTGTGGCATGCTCGTTATGGGCATTTGAACTTTCAAGCTTTGAGAAAATTGGCACAGAAGGACATGGTGATCGGCATGCCGCAATTGGAGCATGTAGATCAGTTGTGTGACGGGTGTCTTGTCGGCAAGCAACGGCGTTCACCGTTCCCACAAAAGGCTACCTATCGTGCCGAGCGTCCACTTCAGCTCGTACATTGCGACATCTGTGGGCCGATCACACCTGCAACACCAGCCGGGAAAAGGTATTTTATGCTTTTGGTTGATGATTTTACTTGGTATATGTGGTTGGTACTACTACAAAATAAAGATGAGGCGCTTAGTGCATTCAAGAAAATCAAGGCTGCAGTTGAGATAGAGGCAGATCTCAAGATTAAAGCATTTCGCACCGACCGCGGTGGTGAATTCACATCTAAAGAATTCACCAAGTTCTGCGAGGATATGGGGGTGAAGCGGTTTTTAACCGCCCCATATTCTCCGCAACAGAACGGAGTAGTAGAGAGGAGAAACCAAACTGTGATTGCGATGACGAGAAGCCTATTGAAGAGCAGTAAAGTGCCAAGCAAGTATTGGGGTGAAGCAGTAACAACTTCCGTCTACATACTAAATCGAGCTCCCACGCGAAGTGTGTTAGACATGACACCCTATGAAGCTTGGCATCAAAGAAAACCCAATGTACATCACTTTCGTACTTTCGGGTGTGTTGGGCATGTCAAGGTGACAACTCCACATGTGAAAAAGCTGGAAGATAGGAGCATTCCCATGGTATTCTTTGGCTATGAGACAGGAAGCAAGGCATATAGGATGTTTGATCCTGTGCAAAAGAAGCTCCATGTCTCCCGTGATGTCGTTTTCGATGAGAAAAGGCATTGGCAATGGGACACAACAATTGAAGAAAATATGCAAGACTTGGGTGGCATTTTTACTGTGCATTATTCCACTAATGATGCAGGAACCAAAGATATGGGTGATGTAGATTCAGTATACTCTGATCATGATGAACCTAACAACTCTCTAGCGCACATTCCACCTGTAACAGTGGCGGGAACACTTGTCGGAACACAGGCTGCATCTCCACTCACTGCATCACAAAATTCGTCACCAACTATGACATTATGCACTCCATCATCGAACTCATCCACAAACAAGCCACATTGGTTTCGTTCCATGCAGGAATTGTATGATGAAACTTCAGAAGTTGAGATGGAGTATTCCGGGTTGTGTATGCTAGCAGCTGAGGAACCTGGGAGTGTTGAGGAGGCACAGAAGCATGAAAGCTGGAGACGTGCTATGCAAGAGGAACTGGAAGCAATTGAAGACAATGAGACATGGGATCTTGTTGATTTGCCACCTAGTCACAAACCCATTGGACTCAAATGGGTATTCAAAGTGAAGAAGGATCCAAATGGTGAAATAATGAAGCATAAAGCTCGCCTCGTTGCAAAAGGGTATGTGCAGAAACAAGGTATTGATTTTGATGAAGTTTTTGCACCTGTTGCTAGGATCGAAACTATTAGGTTACTCATTGCTTTGGCGGCCCAAGAATCATGGGAGGTGCACCATATGGATGTCAAGTCGGCATTCCTTAATGGTGAACTCAAAGAAGAAGTGTATGTGGCTCATCCTCCTGGTTTCGTCGTCGAGGGTGGTGAAGGAAAAGTGTTGAAGCTAAGGAAGGCATTGTACGGACTTCGACAAGCGCCGAGAGCTTGGAATGCAAGGCTTGATAAGAGCCTTGTCTCACTCGGATTTGGGAAGTGCCATTTGGAACATGCAGTTTACAAGAAGCATATTGGTAAGTCTTGCCTTCTAATCGGGGTGTACGTCGATGATCTAATCATCACAGGCTCTAACAAGATTGAGGTAACCAAGTTTAAGGATCAGATGAAAGACTTGTTTAGCATGAGCGATCTCGGTCTCTTGAGCTACTACTTGGGAATAGAAGTAGTTCAATCATGCCATGGAATCGGATTGTGCCAAGCAAGTTATGCAGCTAAGATACTTGAGAAAACAGGATTGGAAAGTTGTAACTCAGTCCAAGTTCCCATGGAGGCCAAACAAAAGTTGAGCAAGAAGAGTACAACTCCACCGGTTGATGCAACTGAATACCGGAGCATTGTGGGAAGCCTCAGGTACTTAGTTAACACCCGACCGGACATAGCTTATGCCGTTGGGATTGTAAGTCGATTCATGGAATCTCCAACAACAGAGCACATGGCAGCAGTGAAACAAATTCTGAGATACATTCGAGGGACTCTTGACCTTGGATGTATGTATATGAAGAAAGGAGTAAAGGAGCCATATCTCGTGGGATACGGTGGATGTCGACATGGCCGGAGAGCGTGGGCGATAGGAAGAGCACCACCGGTGTCGTTTTATTACTTTGGCTCCAACCTAGTGGCGTGGGTGTCACGAAGCAAAAAGACAGTTGGCTTTATCTTCTTGTGAAGCCGAGTATATAGCGACTACTACGGCGAGCATGTCAAGGTATTTGGCTTGGGAGGCTATTGGAAGAGTTGATGGAGGATGTGAAGAGCAAAGTTGTTTTGAAGGTGGATAACAAATCGCCATAGCTCTTTGCAAGAACCACGTGTATCATGATCGAAAAGCAAACACATTGACACAAGGTACCATTTTATTCGTGAATGTATTGAAGACCCGGAAGATAGAAGTGGAGCATGTGCGCGATAATGATCAATTAGTCGACATTATGACAAAAGCCGCTAGGGGCGTTTGAAGTTCTTAGAGATGCGCACAAAGTTGGGTCTTCAAGTCGTGAAGAAGAAACAAGATTAGGGAGGTGCATGATAATTATAATCATGTTTCTTTATTATATTGCATGTTAGGGTACGTGAGGTAGGTGCATGTTTGTTTTGTAACTTTGCATTAGTGGTGTCACATCAAGTCCAGAGTGCATGTAAATTGAATGAAGAAATGGTCAAAGAGGATCACGTTAATGTAGGGGCACATTGTAGTGCATGACTTAGAACGTGGTTTCAAGTGGTTACACACCACCCACGTGCATGTTGTGTATTTGAAAAGGTAGTTATGTATTTGAGTTGAATATATGAAAATCTCTAAGATAGTGAGAAATGTGTTACCAGAAAAAGAGTTGTTTTTTCTAATCTCCTCTTAATGTTTTTGTGAACCTTTGTGAGATCCCAAGAACAAGTTTGTTTGCTAACAATATCCACATTTATTCATGAAGAAACATGATGAGATGGGGAAGCCAGGGCATCATCACTTAATCTTGCTTCGCTTCATCTGGTTATCATGTCTGAGCATTGGGCAAAACAAAGTCTATGCTCAGGGAACCACCACTTCCAACAAATCTAGAAACACTACTAGTTCAATTGATGTTGGCGTTATTCTTGACACTAAGACATGGCTGGGAAACATAAGCTGGAGCTGCATGTCCATGGCCATGGAGGACTTCTACAATTCTCACTCAAACTTCACCAAAAGGCTCTCTCTTCATTTGCAAGATGTCAACAAGGATGATCGTATTGCTTCTGCTTCTGCAGGTCTTCTCTCCTCTGTCTCTCTTGTTTAGAATTTAATAAATAAATGTCTCTGTTTATCAGTGTATTTCTCTAGATGTGAGATGTTTGTTATACGGTTCATTCATGTTTCAATGTTATTTGACTGAATAAAGCACGGAGAATAGTGTGTCATGCAGGAACCATTGATAGTCCAATAGTAACTCACTGCAAAATATTTTTTTCTTTGAATAAAATGAATAAATCATAAATTTATTAAAAAAAAAATCTTCTAAATATGTATAGAGTGTTTTTTCTTTTATTAAAAGGAGCTCAAAAGCTTTTTATTAGCAAAGAACTAGAAAGAGTGTATAACAACAAAGCTTAAAACAAACTGAAAGCTAGAACAAGGGTCTGAAACAGCTTCATAATCCATCTTGGTAGCTCGCGGCCTTGATGAAATAAAGTCAAGTCATGCAAGGTACAACCATGGACTACTAATCCAGAAGAAGCTTTGGCCCAGCTTTTTGGAATGGTATGCTGCTTAATATCTCCCGGATTCCTCAACATGTCTCCTATATTCTCCATCAAAGTGGTGGTTCTCCAGCACTGAAGATGCACCCCTTGCTTAATGATTTTTGCTAACTCCTCATGGGTGATGAACACTTGCCTGGGCTTCAAATTGTTTTGATGAAGATATTGAAGAATAATTTTCAATGCTACAGCCTTTGTTTCAAATAAAGAATCAGCTTTAGAACTAAAGCAGCCTGCAATAGAGATTTTAGCATTATAATCACATATATAGAAACCAGCCCCAGAACAAGAAACCTCTCTGTTCCAAACAGCTGAGATGACAAGAAATGGACTATCAAGAGCAGAAAAGTTATTCAAAATAAGATTCCTCCCTGGTTTAGAAACCAGATGTATAGAAATATTCTCTTGTATGAGCCACAGCCTTAGAAGCCAACAACCAACATTAATTCAGATTTTCATTTCTAAAAACCTTGTTGCATCTCGCCTTCCATATATACCAAGCAGTCATAGCAATAACAGACTGAGTAAAGATATCCTTATGTTGCAAACCTGGTTTAGTCCCACATCGCCTAATTGAGGGGGAGTCCATGTGCATATATGTGGGGGCAACCCCACCCTATCAGGCCGGTCTTTTGGGGTTGTGGGTCCCCCGCTGTGTGTAACATTAATTGATGCAGTATTGGAAAAGAGAGATTCGAGAAGAGAAGGGAAGTAAGGAGAAAGAAGAAGAAGAGAGGGGATAAGGAGAGAGAAAGAGGGGAGGGGACAAGACTGAGCAAATATTCCTTGATTTCATTTACTCAATGATTCGGTTTATATAGCGAATCATCCTCATGATTGTAACAACCTGCTGTGCTGGCATTTTCACAAACATCTCATATGCCAGGACAGTCACACCATCAATAACAACCCTCTAATGGACCCTTCCCTCCAGTAATTACAACCCTTACAAAACTATTAATTCACGGCATTACTTGCTACTTATTTAATACCGAAATCATTAACCCATCACGAAATCTTTGAATTTAGATCCCTTGACACCTTGGTTCTTGCGGTTACTCTTCCTGGTGCCAACATTGGTATCACTTGCTGAATCTTGTGCATTAATTGGCCCCCGGTCCACCACACCCTTGTCCTCAAGGGAAAATTCAGGAAATGTATCTTTGAAAGCCTGGGCATCTTCCCATGTTGCATCAGACGCCTGCTGTCCCTCCCAATGTACCAAGACCTGCGGAACAACCTGTGAGCCTTGAAGATTATCCCTATACTTCACAACAGATCTGGGAACCAATAGAGGATGCTGGTCTATAAAATTTGCAGGCAATGGACGAATAAGTTGGTTTGGACTACCTTTGAACCGTTTCAATCGAGAAACATGAAAAACATTATGTAGTTTAGCAGTTTCTGGTAATTTCAAACGGTAAGCTACCACACCAATCCGTTCCTCAATCTGGAAAGGCCCGAAGAAGCGCATTGAGAGCTTGTGGGGTCGGGCTAATGAACTCTGTCGATACGGCTGGAGCTTAAGAAGTACCCAATCCACTGGGCAAAATTCTTAATCAGTGCGCTTGGCATTTGCCTGATTCCTCATTTGAGTCTGGGCACGTTGAAATTCTCATGGAGGGTAGTGATGATAGTGGCCCGCTCGGTTAAGATATCATCAACGCCCGCGACAGTGGAACTCCCAGCAATGTAGTTTGTTAAGGTTGGTGGTGATCAACCAAAGACGGCCTCAAATGGTGTCATGTTGATTGCCGAATGCCAAGCCGTATTATAATGCCATTCCGCCCATGGCAATAGACGAGTCCAGAGACGGGGATTGTCGGCGGCAAAGCAACAGAGGTAATCCTCCAAATAGTGATTCAATACCTCTGTCTGCCCATCAGTTTGAGGGTGATACGCACTGCTGGTCGCTAACATTGTCCCCTGAAGACGGAATAACTCCTTCCAAAAATGACTCATAAAAACAGGGCCACGATTCGAGACTATTTGTGCCAAAATACCATGCAACATGATAACCTCCTTCACCAATAACTCTGCTACCTGAGGAGCAGTGAAATTAGGCCCCAATGCCGCGAAGTGGGTATGTTTAGAAAGACGGTCGACCACGACGACAATCATAGTTTTGCCACCAGATGGAGGAAGACCAGTGATGAAATCCATTGATATTGAATGCCATATCTTCCCTGGAATCGGCAGCGGCTGCAGTAAACCTTGAGGAGCTCGATTAAACGGCTTGGAAGCCTGGCATGTTGGGCACTGCGAGACAAAGTCACGAACTGTCTTGACCATCCTTGGCCAGTGAAAGACACTACTGATTTGAGCCACAGTGTGCTGAATGCCAGCATGACCCCCCATTGGCGTAGTATGAAATTCAGCCAAGAGTAATGGAATAAGCGCTGAATCAGTAGGGATGCTGACTTTGGCCTTGAAGAACAAGATGCCATCTCTAATTGCATAATTGGGGTGATTGCCAGTATTCTCTACCACCTCCATGATTAGTTGTTTTGTGTCAGGGTGAGCGGCATACTCACGACGTAGTGCTTCCCAGAGGATAGGATGAGGTTGTGAACTGGCGAACAGAGAGTGACATGAAGCACCCTGAACACGAGACAGAGCATCTACCAGTCCATTCAATGATCCTGGTTTATACTGAATGTCTAAATCATAACCAAGGAGTTTAAACAACCACCGCTGTTGTTCCGGTGTTTGAATGGTTTGATGCAACAATAAACGTAGTCTACGATGGTCGGTCTGAATTGTGAAGCGCCGACTGAGGAGATACTGATGCCATTTCTTGACTGTCTCCGTAATAGCAAACATCTCCCTGGTATAGGTGGAAGCTGCTTGAAGCCGTGGATTGAGTTGATGACTAAAGTAAGCCAAGGGATGTCCCTGTTGCATCAAGATGGCGCCAACACCAGTGCCGGAGGCATCAGTTTGAACCACAAATGGTTCATTGAAATTGGGTAATTGTAAAACAGGGGTGCGGGTTAAAGATTCCTTCAATTGTTCAAATGCTTGAGTGGCGGAGGAGGTCCAAATGAATGCATCCTTTCGCAAGAACTCTGTCAGCGGGATCCACAACCCCAAAAGACCGGCCTGATAGGGTGGGGTTGCCCCCCACATATATGCACATGGACTCTCCCTCAATTAGGCGATGTGGGACTAAACCAGGTTTGCAACATCGCTCCTCCGATCAGACCCGACGTCCTTGTCAGATCAGGTACGCTTAACTCAACGACACTTCACTCAGCAGCGCTTCACTCAGGTCACTTCACTCATGTTTGTCCTTGGTAAGAACCCTCCCTGGTAAGCCCCTCTACTGGTCAGAATTCTACGCTGGTCAGCCCCTCACCCAGTCCTACACCACCTGCTCTCAATGAAAGCACCAATGTTGCACACAGCGAGGGACCCACAACCCCAAAAGACCGGCCTGATAGGGTGGGGTTGCCCCCATATATATGCACATGGACTCCCCCTTAATTAGGCGATGTGGGACTAAACCAGGTTTGCAACATTCCTTACCAGCCATAGAGTTGAGGGTTCAAAATCTTACTCTTGTAATATTGTTTATTAATACTGTTCACAACAAGAATTGTATTTAACAAACATCATTTTCGGTTTTTAATCCGTTGCTAATTCATTTTAGCAATTGATTAGAAACGAAAATTTTCATTTTCTAAAAATGGCATTGCTAATTTTTTACCAACAAAATAGGATTCCGTTTCAGACATTTGCAACGGATTTGTGGATCCTTTATGGAAAGAATAATATTTTTTCTAAATTACATGATAAGAGAAATTTATTTTTAAAGGGGCATTAAATTACTAGTACATCTCTATACATGTATGTCTCTTCGACGACACTTATCATCTTATAAAAAGAACAAGAAATTGTTTGTTATGTATGTGAAATTCATGGTTTCATCATTGTGTATAAAATGCAGCTATTGATCTTTTGAAGAATGTTCAAGTGCAAGCTATAATTGGACCACAAACATCAAGACAAGCTAAGTTTGTGATTGAGCTTGGAAAGCGATTGCTCAAGTTCCAATCATCTCTTTCACTTTTGCTAAGAGCCCTTCTCTTTCAACAAAAGCGGTATCCATACTTCATCGAGATTTGGAATGAATGATACTTCTCGGGGCCAAAGTACTTGCTTCTCTTGTTCAAAAACTTCGGGATGGAGACAAGTGGTCCCGATCTATCACGGACCATCGAGTTCGGGAGCGGAATTATATCGCATGTCATCGATGCTCTTATCGAGATTGATGCCCGTGTAACTTACGGGAGTCCATTCCTATTACGACCAATGACGAAGCCATTAGCAAGGAGCTTGAGAAGCTCAAGGACATGCAAACCGTAGTCTTCATTGTCCACATCTCTGTATTCTCTTGGTTTCAAAGTCTTCTCAAATGCAAATAAAAGCAGGAATGATGAACCAAGGTTATGTTTGGATCACTACTTGTAAGCTAGCAGGACATCGTGGACCTCTATGGATCATCGACAACCGATTGTAATGCAAGGTGTTTTGGGCATTAAACCTTATGTCAGTGAAAATAACCGCAGGCTTCAAGATTTCAAGGCAAGATTTGTAAAGAAATTCAAGTTGGAGAATCCATCCGCTCAAAATTAGTGAACCCTTGACGGTGTTTGGTTTATGGGCTTATGATCTGTATGGTCATTAGCGATGGCAGGTGAGAGTCTTTCTTGACAAATTATACATTCTTGATGAACAATGTGAGGAAGAACTCTACTGATTTGGAAAGTATTGGTAAATCTCAGACTGGATTAGAACTTGTCCAGTGGATCTCGAATACCACATTTGATGGAGTTGGTGGGAAGTTTCAGCTGATTGATGGACAGCTTGAGACAAACAACTTTGAGATTGTTAATGTTGTTGGAAATGGGAGACACAGGATTGGATTTTGGACACCAGCTAATGGTTTTTCTATGGAATTAAATGCAAAAAAGGATGTTAAGGCTGAAGTTATTAATTGGCCTGGTACTAATTCTGCTCATGTTCCTCCTAGAGGATGGGAGTGGCCAACCAATGGGAGAAATCTTAGTGTTGGCATTCCGGTGAAATCTGGTTTCTGTGAGTTTGTGAATGTTACTGTTAATGATTCTTCAATTCGACCAACAGGTTACTCCATTGAAATCTTTGATAAAGTAATGGCTGCATTGCCTTATAAAGTCAATGATACTTATGAATACTTTGTCAATGAGAAGGGCGAAATGAGTGGAAGTTATGATGATCTTATTTATCAGGTGTACCTCAAGGTCAGTGATCACTTGAATTTTGATGCTTGTTTATCTGCGTAGTATTTCATTTTTATTTTTTGACTGATTAATGCAGAGATATGATGCTGTAGTTGGGGATATAACAGTGATAGCAAACCGATCTCAGTATGTTGATTTCACTGTGCCATACACCGAGTCTGGTGTGTCTATGGTTGTCCCTGTCATGGATCGGCGTAGAAAGAATGCATGGACATTTGCAGAGCCATTAAGCACAAGCCTCTGGATTGCAAGTGGTGTATTCTTCATCTTCACAGGGATTGTGGTTTGGATTTTAGAACACCGTGTTAATTTAGAATTCAGAGGTCCTCCATCTAACCAAATCGGCACAATCTTCTACTTCACTTTCTCGACTCTTGTCTTCGCTCACAGGGGGAGCATGATGAACAATATATCAAGGATTGTTCTTATTATTTGGTTGTTTGTAGTCCTGATTCTGCAGCAAAGTTATACTGCAAGCTTATCGTCGATATTGACAGTGGAACAACGCCAACCAACTCTCACTGATTTCAGTGAGCTTATAAGGAGCAAAAGCAAAGTTGGCTACATGGTTGGTTCATTCGTGCTTCGTCTTTTGAAAGGGTCGAACTTTGATGAATCTAGACTCATTCCATACAAAACCTCAGATGAGTATGAAGAGGGATTAAGCAGTGGAACAGTGGCTGCCATTATCGATGAGATTCCTTACCTCAAAGCGTTCCTCCACAATCACTGTGGCAAATACACCATGGTTGGACCTATATACAAAACCAATGGATTTGGCTTTGTAAGTTTGGTGAAATTTAACCACATTTGCATTGTTTTTCTGCATTCTAATTACTAACATGTGATTTATTTGTCGATGAATTTGCAGGCATTTCCCATAGGATCACCAATGGTTGTAGATATTTCAAGAGCCATATTAAACATTACAGAGAAGAAAGAAAAAATGGAAGACCTTGACCAACATTACTTGTATGATGATGTTGAAGCATGTTCTGTTGAGGAAGATGGTTCATCTTCAAGCATGATTACTTTCAAGAGCTTTTGGGGATTGTTTCTCATCACTGGTGTGATCTCCATGCTTGCGTTTCTGATACATATATCCATGTTCTTCTATCAGAATTGGAGCATTGTCAGAGATGCTGATCCTGAGTTATCATTTGGGCAAAGACTTCTTTTGTTGATGAGACACCATGACAGGCCAGACTTACAATGTGCTGATGCATTCAAGGAGAAAAAAGAAGAGGAAATGGTTGCACTGGAGATGCAGAGTTCAGTGAGCGCTTCTTATAACGGACATGATGATCATGTTGTAGGGAATGTGGATGATGATGATGATGATGATGATGATGATGATGATGATGATGATGATGATGATGATGGTGATGCAGGGACACAAGGCAGAGAAATTGGTGGCCCATTTCCAGACCCATCTTCATTTGCAGATATGTTATGTCATAGTAGGGGTCATGATTCTACTTAGAATTATTTTCAAATTTACTGATCTCGTTACTCTTGAGATGAGTGTATTATGGAAGTTAAATAAAATATTCAGGGACTGAAAAATATCAGATAAAAAATGCATGCCAAAATAAACATGGAAATATATTTATTATAAATTTTCCGTGCCAACTTGGAGAGAATTAATTGGGCTAGCATCGCCCTTATTCCTAAAGTGGAATCACCAAAGACCCCGGGGGATTTTCGACCCATTAGTTTGATTAACTCCTCGTTAAAAATTATTTCTAAACTACTGGCGACGAGGTTAAGTAAGGTGATGAATTTGTTGGTGGATAATGAATAATCTGCCTTCCTTAAAGGGAGGTGTATTCTAGACAACATTGCAACGGTGGAGAAATTTATTTTTAGCATACATAAGCGTAGATTGCCTGGTCACATTTTCAAGGTTGATTTTAATAAGGCGTTTGACCTAGTTGATTGGGATTTTCTCTTAGATTTGTTAAAAGCCAGGGGTTTTGGGGAACGTTGGATAGGTTGGATCAAATGCATCATGTTTTCTTCTAAAGCGTCCATTTTGGTTAATGGTTCTTCAACTGGTTATGTGCGTTACAAGAGTGGGCTGCGGCAAGGTGATCTGCTTTCACCTTTGCTGTTTGTTTTGGTAACGGATGTGCTCAGTTCTATGTGGGGGTTCCGTTAGGGGAGTTTGGCAGCAGATGTAATCTTCATTATGCTGATGATCTACTTGTTTTGACCACTGGTGGTCTGGAAGATCTAAGAATTGTTAAGTTGATTTTATTTATGTTTGAGGGGATAACTAGTCTAGCCACCAATTTCTCTAAAACATGCCTTTATTCTTCGGACCTTGGGAAACTCCCTGAGGTGGATGTGACTGACACGCTTAGTTGTGAAAGGGGATTGCTTCCAGTTACGTATCTTGGTATCCCTATATCTAGAAGAAGACCAAGGAAACAAGATTGGGAGGGCCTCATTTCTAAGATTAGAAAGAGGCTAGCTTCGTGGAAAGTAAGACATGTTTCTTTGGGGGTAGACTCACACTGGTTAACGCGGTTCTTACTGCGATATCTACGTACTGGATGTCCCTGTTTCGGCTACCCTGGGGGATCATCAAGGAAATTAACCAGTAAGACATGTTTCTTTGCTAGAAATGATTGCATGTTTAATGCTAATATGGTGTCTGTACATGCTCTAATTTTGAAGATTGATCGAATATTATTATCCTGGTTTTCTACATTTAATGAGAAATCGAGAGCAAAGATGGAGGAGCATTCTACTACCATCAGGCGTAGTCTGGAGTTTCTGAGCTCTACGGGGGATGAGTAGGGTGACGCATCCATTCCGGATGCAGGGCATTTTTCGCATATTGGCTAGTCGGCTGTGTTTCTAGGGGATGGTAGAGGTGGTTGTTTCACCTCATTTTGTACTTCTTGTTGTTTCTTCTTTTGTTTTATTCCACTTCTTGTGGTTGTTGTTGGGGTTTGTATGTTTCTTTTGTCTTTAATTGAAGTGGTTTATCCACCTTTTAAAAAAAAAACAAATTTCAAATTTTCTTTGAGAAAGGATGAGATATTAAGAATTATTAACAAGAATTGTTTTGCTTGAGACTTGGAAAAATTCCTGACTCATCCTTCGCCCAGATGCTTAACTACTCAATTTGGGAGTCCCTATCTTTGATAGACGGCCCAGATGCCAGTATTGAGAATGGCTAGTCTCAGACATGTTTGTCATCTTGGAAGGCGAAATCCCTATCTCTAGGAGGTA